>NW_017731686.1:1766132-1821302 GCF_001890085.2 Hipposideros armiger
ACAATGCTCTATTGTTTCAAATCCAGAACTTCATTTTACATTTCTACTTACTAATGGATAGAACGGTGAACTGAAATTTTCTGACCACTTTAAGAATTATTTTTAATGTAAATATTTCCTTTTCTCTATAAGCTCTTTGAAGTCAAAGACGATGGATACTCCGCTTTCTCATGTCTAGCTCAGGGCGTTACATTTAGTCGGCCCTCAGTATGTAAGCTGAATTAAATCAAAGTAAGCTCCTAGTTTCAATTCCAACTATGGCTTAAAAGTTACAACTTTTCTGTATGATTTTATTCTTATGTACACATGGGAAATAAATATTCTTCAGGTACTTTTGAAGGCATTTTTCTCTTTGTCATTTAAGAGATGTCACAATGGAAGTAGAACCATTGAATCTACACCTAAAAGTCCCAGCTCCTGAGTTAGGCAGGATTACCATATTTCCCCATGTATAAGACACATCTTAATTTGGGGCTCGAAATTTGAAAAAAATGTATTACATGAAGTTATTGAACTCAAGTTTTATTCATCATAAAATTCATATAATTCCTCATCATTGTCAAAACTCCCAACGATTAGCTTGTCCTCATCTGTATCTGATGACAAATCACTGTCTTCATATATTGCGTCGTCTTCAGCGGGAAATGCAAGTAAAAATTTCTACAACCACTGTATAAGATGCACCCAGTTTTTAGACCCCAAAGTTTTTGAAAAAGGATGTGTCTCATACATGGGAAAATACGGTAGATTCAGTGATTTCCCCTCAACCATCAGCAGTTAAGAATCACTTAAATTAGTAGCATGGAATTCTCCTCTAAGCTTACACTGCACTACCTTGCTTGTCTTGATCAATCTACAGATTCAATCATATCCACCATGTGCCTGGCACTGTGACCCTGGGGACAAAGTCCCTGTCCTCAAGAATTGTTTAATAGAGAAAAGAATGTTTACATAAACGTGAGTTCTGCCAATTAAGTTCGTGAACTTGTTGCAACGATGTTGCTAACTTTTTTTGCTATCAGAGAGATTATTCATTATGAATTTGTACCAGCTGGACAAACAGTTACCCAAGTTTACTATTTGGAAGTGCTGAAAAGGCTGCATGAAAAATTTAGACGATCTGAACTTTTCGCCAACAATTCATGGCTTTTGCATCACGACAATGCACCAGCTCACACGGCACTGTCTGTGAGGGAGTTTTTAGCCAGTAAACAAATAACTGTATTGAAACACCCTCCCTACTCACCTGATCTGGCCCCCAATAACTTCTTTCTTTACCCAAAGATGAAGGAAATATTGAAAGAAAGATGATATTTTGATGACATTCAGGACATCAAGGGTAATACAACAACAGCTCTGATGGCCATTCCAGAAAAAGAGTTCCAAAATTGCTTTGAAGAGTGGACTAGGTGCTGGCATTGGTGTTTAGCTTCCCAAGGGGAGTCCTTCAAATGTGACCATAGTGATATTTAGCAATGAGGGATGTAGCCCTTTTTCTAGGATGAGATCACGAACTTAATTGTCAGACAGTGTGATAAAAACCTTGGCAATTCTAGTAGCAGCTGCCATGTCTTGCTCACCTGTCCTTTGGCAAGTACATCACCTACATTATCTCCCTTCTTTCAAGAACATTGCAAAGCAGGCAATTATTATGCCCCATCTGCAGGTAGGGAAACAAGCTCAGGGAGTTTTGTGAACGTGTCCGATACCATAACTGTAGTAAGTAGGCAAAGCAGGAGTTCTGAGGCAAATTCAATGTCAAAGGCCATGCTGTTTCTGGGCTGCTTTCTAATCCAGAGAAAACTTGTTCAGGACACATGGCAGAAAATCCTAAAAGTGTCCCAAATGGAAGTGTGGAAGCCCAGTTCACAGTGAGGGAGAGAGGGAAATTTGTGTTGTCTTTCCTAAAACGGCATGTTTTGTGGCACAGGTGGAGATCGGGCTTGAGTTGGAAGGTGGGAGTCAACTTGGACACACAGAATGGGCGGGATTAACATCAGCAAGTGAGAGCTGGGTCAGGGTGGGCAGGTTGTCCTAGCAACTTGCCTGCTGTCCCCTTTGACTTTGTCACAGCCAATCTCACTCTTTCATATCACCTCCCTTATCTCCACCCAAGACCTCTTTTCTTCCTTTGTCCAACGTATCATACAAATCCATTACTTCCATCAAGCCGCCTTCAGACTGCGAATTCCCCAAAGCCTCAGAAGTTTTCCATTGCGCGTGTTCATTTCTAATTTGCCTTACATGGATTTCTAGGTGCCCCTAATTTGTGTTTTCATGCTTCCCCACATATGTTTGTTGTCTCTCAGTAGGAGGTGAGTCTCCTGGAAACAAAAATTTGTCTTTTGTTATTAATGCCCCTCCATCCTTACCCTACACTCTATTTACGCTGGGTAATTGGTAAATGTTACCACAGACTAACTCAGAGGCATGTTGTAAGGAATAAATTAAGGCAATAAAAATAATAAATGGCAAGCCATGAAAGCTTTGCAGAATGGTGCACTGTGTAAAATGTCATTTTCATTATGATGCCGGCAAGTTGGGCCAGTACATTCTTTCACTTGTTATTTGTCTTTATTTCTATTCCAAAAAAAATTTTGGCCCTCTCTTTTTTTTTTTTTTTTTTTTTTAGCTGAGCCATCCTGCCACCAGTTGGCAGCTCACGGCTGCTCAGCTCGGGCTGACTCGAACCGCTGTTGCTCAGAGCTCAAACTCTTGAGCGAGCTCTTAACCAACTGAGCCACTCAGCCGGCCCTTGGCCCTCTCTTTTGACAGTTCTATATTTACTCTGTTTTTTATTTTCTCATTCATTTTTTCCAAATATTTCCTTCCAATGATTGTTTTTCTTTTAATTTAATTTTTATTTCATCAAGGTAATAATATAAATCATTTTAAAAGTTAAATACGTAATGATAGTTTTTGAACAGTAGACAGTATCTCTCTACCTCTAATTCCTTTGTTCAGAAGCAAAAAATTTCAACCATTTTATATGTATCTTCTGGTATTTACTTGAATAGTTTGAACTGACATGCGTGTACTGCTATTTGTTGATTATTTTACTTTTAGTAAATATTTAGTAATCCTACTATGAAAGCTTAATTCCCACCTTGCGCATAAATTTTCCTTCTTTCCAAACTCTCAAAATAGTGAAAAAAATTGGGGGCAAAATCAATATTTAGTGTTTATATTACTGTAATAATATAAATAATATTCATAGCTGAGCCATATTAAAAAGACAGATTATACTTTAAGTGTTTTTTAACAGTAATAAACTATGATGAGATTTCCTTTCTTAGACAACGTTTTGCTATGCCTTCCTTAAGTTAGTTATTGCTTTTATAAGAGTTTACTTGATATTTCTATGCGTTCAGCACTGCCCTTAGGCCCAGGCAGCAAAGTCCCTTTGTCTTTGGCCATGAACTTTAGAGCCTGACTTTCCCCCATTCTCATCCCTCTGTGACAAGGGATCCACAGGGGCCCAGGGGACTAGGACATGCCCATCTGCAACCTGTGCCAGCCTGCCCTCCTAGACCTTGCTTCTGACACCCTGGACTCCAGAATTCCCGGCTCAGAGGGTCCCAAGTCCCCTTTCAGTCCCCTCCTTGCAAAGGCAGATGGTGCTGCTGTGTGGACGCTCCAAGGCTAAGGACTGACCAAGGACCTGGCCTTGTAGTGATGTCCACAGGCTTGTGCAAGACCCCGGTGGTGGAAGGAGACAAAGGGCAGGAGGAGGGGAGTGGGCTGCGGGCTGCTGTCTCCATCCAGGGGTAGCCCTCGCCTGGTCTGCAAATGTTAGGGGCCCATGTGTGTGCACCTATCAGTAATTCACCCCCCAGATGGCTGGACTAAATATCCTCTCAGGAACTTCAAACACAGTCGCTAATATCTCTGTCTTGTTTTGTTGGAGAAGTCCGTTCTTTCACAGTTGTCCAAACCACCAGCCCCGCTGTGATCTATCACCTCTCTTCTCCATGCTTTTGGAACCCACTCTGCTTCACGAACTTTGTTGTCTGCTATTTTCTAAATCCCAGTTCTTTTTCTTTTTTCTTTCTTTCTTTCTTTTCTTTTCTTTTTTTTTTTAAAAGATTTTATTGGAGAGTTGAGGGAGGGGAACAGCGCTGGGGAATTGGGGGAAGGGGAACAGACAAGTTGCTGCCCTTTGGTTCTTCAGTCTATTTGTGGAGGACGTCGCTTCACTGGCCCATGTTGGTATTATCACTGCGCTCTTCCCGGGTGAGGCAGATCAGTCATGGGCCTCTGGACAGTCACTCACAGTGGCTCTTGGCAGCTCACACCAGCTGCTGGCTACATTGGCTGCCAGCCACATACAGTAGCCCATGGCAACCCACTGCAGCAGGGGCTGTAGCTACGCTGTCACTGGTGACTTACGGCAGCCCAGCTCCAGGTGGAGCTGTTGTTGACCATCTTAGCTGTGGAGGGCAGTGTCACTGGCCCGCATATGTGGGATCCGAACCGGGACCCTCTGGAGTCCCAAGCCAGCTCTTAACCAACGTGCCACTCGGCCAGCCCCAGTTCTTTTTCTTTCTTAGTTTATTTCATTGTTTTGTTGAGAAGGGAGCAACACTGGAGGTTGAAAAATATTTTATTTCACCTTTACATTAAGCTTGGCATCAAATTTGTAGGTTAGAAATTCTGAAGTTTTCTTTATTGTCTTCAAGCTCCCGATGCTGCCACTAAATCCAGTGGTGTTTTAATCCTTGGTCCTTCACATGGGATCCATTTCTTCTCTCCTGGGGCCTCTCTCAGGAGATATTTCCTGGTGTTCTATAATTTCATAGTGATGTGTTTGGTCTGGGTCCTTTCCATTTACTCAGTTGAACACTCTGGGAGCCCATTCAATCTGAAAATTCATGTGCTTAAGGCCAGGGAAAATTTTGTACTTTATTATTATTTTTTGTTGCTAATCCCCTCCTCCATTTTCTGTGATGTTTATTTTTGTAACTCTTGTCATTTGAATCTTTGATTTATAGAAGTTAACGTCTAATTTTTTTTTTACTTTTTTCTTTCACTTTTTAAATTTGTCTTTTTATTATATAGAATATATATTTTTAGATTTCTTTGAACATTCTAAACATAATCCTTCTCTGCCCTTCCCCACCTATGATGTCGCACTTTTTTTTCCTAAGGGCACACTTGATTATTGTTGTTAGCAACATCTTACTCCTTTCCCCCCCCCCCACCACAGACACAATGTTTTTATTCTCTCTCAGGATATTAATTATAATTCTCCTTCTTGCAGTTCCTCATTTTCTCCATGTTAGCTTCCTCATTTGTTGCCAACCCGTGGCCAAGTCATCTGTAAGAGTGGGAGCACTAAAGGCCTCTGTGGAAGTTCTGCACGCATGGGAAGGGCTTGTCAACTTGGGGAGCACCATGGTGGCATGACAAGGTGGCAAGCTGTCCTTTTCCTTGGAGGACTCCCAAATGTCAGTACCTGTAGGCATGTTTCCCTGAGTAGGTCGGAATCCCCAGAGAGAAGTCCTCCCAATCCTGACTGGGGGCAAAGGTGGCTGACAGCTCTCTGGGAGCTGGGCGAGGAAGGAGAGCTGGTAGTTTTGCAGTTTCAGAAATCGACTTTCACTTAACCCCGTTTGGCCAGTGGCCCCAGCCTCAGCTGGGCTTGGTGCCCTGCAGCCTCTCTCTGTCCCAACCCCTCAGAGAGTAAACTTCCCCTCTTCTCCTAAATGGGCGCCTGAGTATCTAACTCCTTTACACACATTCCATGGACTCCTCTGGGTTTAGCACCTATCCCTGCCCTCGGAGAAGACTTTTATTTCCTGTGCAATTTCAGGAGTTTGTGGTGTGAACTGACTTGCTTCTTGCTGGCTTCCCCTCTCTGGTCTGTAAAGGTCAGCAGCCAATCGTCCCTCTGCTTGCCAACTTCCAAAATTTGTTGGTATGTCTCATTTGCTCTCATCTCTTCATACGTTCTCTTCGTTCCCTAGGTTATGCATTTTAAAAACTTCCTCTAATCTTATGTAAACGGGACTTTGCATGGAGAAGAAATAAACTCATATGTTCAATCTGTCATGCTTAACTGGAAGCCCTAACAATGTTTATTTAGTTTTGGTCACATAGTTTCTTTATCCTAACCTATGAGTCTATTATTGATAATGTGAGTGAATATTTTTTAAAAACCTATGAATTGTCTTTAATGCCATTAAAGTTTTTGAGTCCACTTACTTTCATATGTATTACTAATTATGCTTTTTATTACATTGTTTAGGAAGCAAAAAACATTTTAAAATACCCTTTAAATTAGGGTAAGAATAAAGTATAGGGAAATTAGAAAGTTTAATACAGTGTCTACATATCCAGTGACAAATTGGTAAACATCATAGTAAGAAGTAACTATAATTAGAAAACCCCTTTAAAAATCAAAGCGCAATCATCTAATTGTGACATTTTACAAAGTCCTGTAAAAATCTCAAGGATAATAGAAGATGCTGATGTATGAATACATGACTAACTGGGGCCTGCAAGGAAGAAATAAAATAGAAAGGAAACTTTGGGATTAATTATTAATCAGAAAAATTGAGTTTCAAAACTAACAAATGCAACAACAACTTAAAATATTTTACCAAATGCCCCTGTGTAAGAATAAATACCAAAGAAAAAACAAAGCTGAACTTAGTAAAGCGAGGCTTTAATCAAAAAAGTTTATTGCAAGGGGAGGAAATAATTCTTTTTAATAATTTAAGATTTATACAAGTTTTAGTTACTTATTTAAAATTGCACAATGCTAAAAAGGCAGTCTAAAAAAGAATCAAACATCTGGAAATGAAATATGTCTTTAACATATGTGTCTTAAACATATGTGTAAATATAGATGGAAAAAGATACCAAAGAAAAAGCAGGAAGTGTTTGTACACTATTTTTGTTTACAAAACAAGTTGAATGAATAAATTTCCTTCTGTGACTGTTATTAAAAAAGAAGAAGAAATAGAATCAAACACACACCACTGCAAGGTAATTTAGTTGCTTAAAAAAAAAATTTTGCTCTTCCTGAAAGCGGCCTGAGGTGACCTCTCAAAATGGTTCGCTATTCTCTTGACCCGGAGAACCTCACGAAATCATGTAAATCGAGAGGTTTGAATCTATGGGTTCATTTTAAGAACACTCGTGAAACTGCCCAGGCCATCAAGGGTATGCATATCCGAAAAGCCACCAAGTATCTAAAGGACGTCACATTACAAAAACAATGTGTGCCCTTCCCTCGTTACAATGGTGGAGGTGGGAGGTGTGCCCAGGCCAAACAGTGGGGTTGGACGCAGGGTCAGTGGCCCAAAAAGAGTGCAGAATTTTTACTGCACATGCTTAAAAATGCAGAGAGTAATGCTGAACTTAAGGGTTTAGATGTAGACTCTCTAGTCATAGAGCACATCCAAGTAAATAAAGCTCCCAAGATGCGGCGAAGAACTTACAGAGCTCACGGACGGATCAACCCCTACATGAGCTCTCCTTGCCACATTGAGATGATCCTAACTGAAAAGGAACAAATTGTTCCTAAACCAGAAGAGGAGTTTGCGCAGAAGAAAAAGACCTCCCAGAAGAAACTGAAGAAACAAAAACTTATGGCCCGGGAGTAAATTCAACATCAAATAAATGCTAATAAAAGTAAAAAAAAAAAAAAAATTTTGAGTAGCAAAAAGAGGAAGAATCCCTGATCACAGTCTGTACCATGTAGTCACCTCGCCCAGTCTTCAGGAAGCCACAGAGTCTTGGAATGGACGGCTGTACTTTGCAGAAGCAATTTCTGCTTACAGATGACATGTGCTGTGTAAAAATCTTGAGTTTCCTTGAGTTCCCCTACTGCAATAGGGAGGACTCTCTGAACATAAGATCTGCCAAGCGCCTCAAGGGTCAGGCAAGACGTTTTCTTTCATAGGGAGGAGCAAACACACGAGAAAGAACAGGGTGTGGGAAGTGGATTTAAAGGGTGGCAGGATCCACAGATCAGAAAAGGTGTTACCCTGATACCAGGTGAGGATGAGCCAATGTTTAGGGCCTAGGGGAAAGAGAGGTTCTTAACCAAATGTGGTTAACAAGCATTTTGCTCCAATTAATTAGTGGGGACTAGCAGGTCAGTGAATCATTTACGAGGCAAAGAATGGCAAGTGGTGTCTGGCCTTGTCACAGGTGAACAAGGGAGGGGGCATCTGTGTGAGTCTTATCTAAGTCATATGGGAAGGGTGGTTCTTGCATTCACCTCTGTTTCCTGGAACACAAAGGATGGGAGATTTCTTAACCTTTGCTGTTTTCTAGGATCATGGGAAACAGGTAAATTTCAACGTGGTCAATATGAATCAGCAAGATGGCCACCCCTGAAAAACTAAGCAGCGAATGAGGCTAGTAGCTGAGTAAAGTATTTCAGTACAATGTAGTAAGTGCTGTGATAAATAAATATGCAGGTTGCCACGGCAACGCAGAGGCGCGGTAGCTCGTGTGGGGGGAGGGGCAGGCAGCAGTCAGCTGCTCTGGGGCTTAACGAATGTCCAGGATCTATCCAGGTGTAGAGCAAGGCTTCAGCACCAAACCTGGAAGTATCAGCTGAGATCACAAAGGTGAATGTGCTTGTTTTGTAAACTTTATGCAGGAAAGCTTACCTTCAAGTGGATGAGGAAAAATAGTCTTTGCTCGCTGAGGAGAGATTTTTCTCCTCCTTAGGGCCGTTATAACAATTTTCTCAGAGTAGGACCCTATTTGTAAATCTTCAGGAAAAATCTAGGTAATACATATGACTTATCTAGAGTTTCTTTTCCAATTTAAGGCTTTTGTTGTCGCCCAGCAGCAAGCTTTGTATTCTAAAAAGTGTCAAACTCTTACTTGACTCTTTCCTAGAAGCAGACTGCAGCAACAGCAAATTTCTTTTCTTGCACTCCAAAAGCAGAGCAGAGCCTCTAGGGGACCAGAGAGCCAAAGGCCCTGGGATGGCATGCCCTTCCTTTGTCTCGGTGTTTCTGTCTGAATGGTTTGCTGGAGAGATGCCTGGTTGTGACAGAAATTAACCAGTAGGGACCCCAGGTGTGGTGGCTGAGGGAGACATTTGGAGGGTTAAGGAGCAGGGGGCCAGGGGCAGGGCACAGGTGGATACTTTCTTACAGAAGAGGCACCGCCTCTCTGAGTAGGGTTCAGGGAGGAAACTGGGGCTTCTATATCCCTGCTGGACCCTCTTTCCTGTCCTGAGCTGCAGGCCTGGGTCAGGGACCTACAGCCAGATCCAGGGCTGCCCCCAGCAGTTGCTATGACATCAGCCAAACTTCCCTTCAAAGTAAAAGTAGCACCATACAACCAACCTTGAGAATTTCCAAGACTTAACCCAATTTGTGACTCACAATTCCTCTATGAGTGATAGGGTTCTGTTTTGTTATGAATTGATATTTGTAGTTTTTCAAATATGGAGAGTAGTAAAACACAACCTGTCCTAAATTTAGAGGCAATGCCAGTCTTGAATTGTTTCCTTGGCTTCAAATTTGGCACCATGCCTTTAATGCAGGAAGGGTCCTCACCATCGAATCATCTGCCCAGCACCCTGGGCCTGTGCAGTGGAAGTGAGTGTAGCTCTCGCTGTCCTGTCACGCTGGTTTCTGTTGGGCAGGTGTGATGAAAGGAGGAGGTGAGCAAGGTAGAAAGAGGGGAGACTTTGGGGAGTTAAAAATTAATAATAATAATAATGATAATGATAATAACAACCATCCAGCAGCAGAAGAAAGAAGCCAAATGCCTTAAAAATGAATACCTAGCCTAGAAAAAAATAAGGTGGAAGATAGGAAGGCAGAAAAAAATGCTTATGAACATTAAGATTCATAAAGATTGACAAAGGTAGGTAGTGCAAAATGCAAGCATCTCGGGAAGTGTAAAAAAATGAATGTGACCTACTGGTAATGAATAAAAAAAAAAGAGAAAGGCTAAAACTTAGGAAATCTTCTGTATCTAACCATGCGGAGGAAGTAGAGTGTGGCACCCAGAGCAAATTGGGCAACACAAGCTGAATTCTGTATTGGCCTTTGTCAGCCATTCAATGTTCCAGGGTAAAAATTACATGGCTTTCTCAGCTTCCATTTCTCAAACTGTGAAGTCAGTTAGGCACTCAACGTGGATGCTTGCCTATGGTCATTAACAAAGGTGATCGCCTACACCCCCCAAATGTCTCCACTGACGACAAGACCAAGGAAACCCGGGGATCAGAACTGGTGGCCCTTCTTCCCTTGTCTGATCCCATTTTTTCTAGCCCAAGACAGTGAACACTGGGAGGCAGTAGGTTTGGCCTTACCTGTGTTCTGGGGACAATCTCAAGCAGGTCTGCTGGTATTTCATCAGGTATCTCGTGTGACAAGGGGTGAGCTAGGCAATGGTTTTCTTGTCTTTCCCTAGAACCCGCCAGGTTTGCCGCATTCTTCCAGTCCTTGTTTCCCCTACAAGCCCGCTGTACGTGGAGCCCAGGTCCTGCTTGGGGCCGTCAGCCTGCCCAGCCCTGGACAGTCCCTCCCCAGCTGACTCGCACAGCTGTTGGACGGCCTGCTTCAGGTGAACTGCCCCTTCCGTGCTCCCTGCCATTGCAAACGCGCAACCAAACACCTGCCATGTTGTAGAGATTTCCGCTGCTGTGTCCTGCCTTCCACAGCAGCCCCATCTGATCTGATCAGTTTTGATATTGTGATCTGCGATGTGGGCTGTTCCTTCTGCATCTTCACGCATAGTCATTTCATCTGCTAGACACACGTGTGAGGTGAGCTGTTGTCTTTCCTTTCAAGATGGGGGAACCAAAGACCACCATCATTACATGATTCACCTGAGGTCATATAGCTCAGGGCGGGGCAAGGCTGTCCTCCAAACCCTGGCTTGGGTGACATCTGAACTTGCTTGTTCTACCACCTCATACAGATGACGAGAGAACATTTGCTCTAAAGCCCTTATTTTAAAAATGACGATACAGAAAGCAAAGATCACAGAAATCGAGTTGCCTAAGATTATATAAAATATTAGTAGCAGTGGGGCCGGCCGAGTGGCACGATGGTTAAGAACTGGCTTGGGACCCCAAAGGGCCCCGGTTCGGATCCCACATATGAGGGCCAGTGACACTGCCCTCTACAGCTAAGATGCTGAACAACAGCTCAACCTGGAGCTGGGCTGCCGTGAGTCGCCGGCGACGGCGTAGGCTGCAGCCCCTGTGGCAGTGGGTTGCCATGGGCTACCGTGTGTAGCCAGCAGCCAGCGTGAGCGGCCAGCAGCCACAGTGAGCGGCCGTCCAGAAGCCGGCACGATTGATGTGCCTCGCCCGGGAAGAGCGCAATGATGGTGCCAATTGGGCCAGTGAAGCAACGTCCTCCACAACTAGACTGAAGAACAAAAGGACAGCAACTTGTCTGTTCTCCTTCCCCCAACTCCCCAGCACTGTTCCCATCCCCCCAATTTCCCAATAAAAAAAAATATTAGTAGCAGAATTAGTTTTAGAAGATCTCCTCACTCACAGACAAGTGTAGCAGAAAACTTTGAGAATTGGCACAGTGAAATGCGGGCAGTTTCAATGATTTCCAGTCTCCCTGTATTTCCTCAGAAAGGAAGCCCAGACCCTTAGGGTAACACATGGAGCCCAGTGCAACCTGTCCTCACGCACTTCACTTTGTTTCCCTACAATGCCAGGCACTGAGCCTCCATTTCTGCAAATATTTCAATTGAATTGAATTGTGATAGGTTACGGCAAAATTGTAAGATGCCCCACTTCTTTAATTCTGGATGGGGAGATGGAAAATAAAGGCTATCATTTACCAAGCATTCATCATTCCAAATCCTGTAATAGAACTTGAAATTGACCAGTGGTTCTCAAACTTGAGGGTGCATTAGAATCACCTGGAAGGTTTGTGAATACCAAAGATTGTTGGGCCTCACCCCCAGAGTTTCTGGCGGAGGTTGGCATTTCTAATATATTCCCAGGTGATGCTAATGCTGCTGGTCCAGGGACCCCACTTTAAAGATCACTAATATAGACATATTTATCTTCATCCTCTCAATGAACCCAGAAGGATGCTATTATCCTCTGCGTTATACAGAAGAGGATCTTGTGACTCAGAAATGTTAAATTCCAAAAATACCCAGCTAAATAAGGTCCCAGATTCTTAGTACAGAACTTTCTGGTTCCCAATGTCTTGGCTCTTTCAGGAAGCAACCTAGGTTTCCATCAATAGATGATGGATAAAGAGGATGTGGTACATGTCTACAATGGAATATTACTCAGCCATAAAAACAAGACAATCTTGCCATCTGCAACAACATGAATGGACCTTGAGGGCATTATGCTAAGTGAGATAAGTCAGACAGAGAAAGACAAATAGAGTATGATTTCACTTACTCATATATGTAGACTCTAACAAAACAAAACAGGAACACATTCACAGAGAACAAGCTGATGGTTGCCAAAGGGGAAGGGGTGGCTTGATGGGAATAAAAAAGTAATCAAAATAGATGAATTCTGTAGAACAAACAGGCTGCTTAGGTTCATGGAAATAAATCATGAACCCCTGGTGAGGACTTATGTTCAAATCTGAGGTCAAGAAAAAAAAAGAAAGACTGGATCTGACAAGGGGCTGTGAGGGACATAGTAAAACAAAAACAAAACAAAACCAGAAATGGGGGCGGGGAGGAGTGAGTGAGAAAGGTGAAGGGCAGTAAGAGGTACAAACTTCCAGGAATAAAATCAATCAGTCACGGGGATGTAATGTACAGCACAGGGAGTAAGGTCATTAGTAGCACAATAACTTTGTACAGTGACAGATGGTTACTAGACGTATCATGGTGATCACATCCTAAGGTATATAAACAGCGAGTCACCATGTTGTTACCTGAAACTAATATAATATTGTATGTCAACCCTACTTTAATTGAAAAATCATATTCCTCCATAAACAGCAGAATTTCCACGGAACAGACCAATTGATGCCTCTCTTTCCTGGTGTGGGAGCGGCACAGGGTCCTCTTGAACTGAAGTCTGGGGGTGGGAAACACACAAAAGAACCTCAGATTTCATGCTTCCTCTCCCTGGCGGAGACGCTGCTTGCTTGCTGATGTGTTCAGACCCAGGGTCAAAACACAGATGGAGGCAAAGTCTAATTTACAGCCAGCTCACCCTTCCCCTTCTCCCAGGTCAGTAGGCTTGGTGAAGAAAGGAAGCATTTTGTTTATTTATGTGTGTTTATTTGGAGGGGGCTGAGGATACTTTGAAGATGGGGGAGGAGAAAGTGGTGGAGAGGCTCTGTTTGGCATGACTCATAAAGACTGTCCTTGAACGGGAGGGGGACACTGCACCTACTGCCCCTTGTGGGCTCAGGGGTGGGCAGCACGCGCTGCTCTCGATCCTCTAAGTGTCCTTTATAAGTGGAAACGAGGGGACTGTGGTGACCCAGAGAAAACGCACTTCAGAGCTCTTTCCCTGTAGCGATCTGAGCACTTTGCATGATGAACAGAGACAAACGGGCAGGGCAGAAAGGCAGATGGCCGAGGCGTTGTCTGTAAGGCACTAGGAATTTTGCTGAAGATGCACATGATCTTTATATTCAAGCGATTAAGAACCAGGCTGGCACCTGACCACCTATGGACAGTTACCAGCCTTGGGTGAGGTAGCAAAGTGACTTCTGTGTCCCAGGAAGGTCACTGTGCTACAGGGCATCAGCTGAGGGGCCCAGAGCCCTGAACATAATTGAGGGGTGCCTACCACGCCAAATGGATGTCTGGCCTGTATCTCATAAGTAAACAGGTATTCAGGAGCATAAACCCCAGGCAAGCTGATGGAAGGTCTAAAAAGGAAAAAAGAAAGAAAGAAGCCCCTATTCTAATTTTCTGGCAGTGCTGGGTACATTTCTAGATTGGGTGAATTTCGGTATTGTAGAGGGCAAATGGAGATCTTGTTTCTGCGTCATCTCTCCCTTTAAAAACTGGTTTAATAATTTTAAAGCTCTAGGGTAGAATATTTTCTAGTTGGCTGTTGTGGAAATGAGAAGCCAATCTGTATTTCCTGGTTTTTGCTTTTTTGTCATTTTGTTTTGTATCGTGGGTGTCCATTCTGTCAGCTCATCAGAAACACCACAGGCAGGATACAGGCATTGATAACAATGGCCTTTGCTTAAAAGTGCTGTTCATAAAAACATATACCTTTACAAGGCACCGAAAAGAATAAATGATGCCTAGCAGGTAAACAATGAAAAAACATTTCCTTTTCAGCTTCTTGATCCCTTCGGTGTTTGTCATTCCTAGCCACCACAACAGAATCAATTCTATTCCGCATGTTGGTAAGTCCGTCACTCTGTTCAGAGGGAACCGGGTCTGAAAATTGCTCTGGGACTGAAATTGGATGTAAGCGTGAAGCTGTTAAAGATAATAGACCTGTGTTAAAACCCGCAGACAAATGGTGCGGTCCTCTGGCCTGCTGCCCTGCGTTCATCATCTTCCCTGGGCCATTTTCCACACAGAAGATGTGTTCAAAGCTGGCTGTTCATTCTCTTTTGGGGCCTTTGTGAATATGCACGCCCCGAATCACAGGCCTGGCTCCCAGGCGGAGAAGCGCATTCCTGCCCATTCCCTCCAGCGTCTATCAGGAAGCCCCTTCAGTCAATTCCACACCCACCATCTGCTATCGTTCTGGGGGCCAGCTCTTCCCCGGCTGCACCTCTGTGAATGGCAATGCAAGAGGATTTGTTTTGAGTGTCACTAAGAGGGACTTTCCCCTGGGGCTCAGAATTTTGTTTCAGACAAAAATATACACACAGGAGACCGTCTGGCAGTATTTTCCACCCTTTAAGGCTGGAGGCGAAAGCCACGGTTGTGCTAGCAGATTGGGATAGAGCTACCAGAATCAAATTGATGGCTTTGAAGAGAATGTTGAGAAGCCTTGGGTGTGAACGCCCCCGAGTAAAACCAGCTGCTCTCGCTTCTCTTTGAATGGATGCTGAACTCACGGCCATTTCCGGAAGGGCTTTTAATGTTCAGCATCCAAAGAGCGGCAGATTCAAGCAGTCGGTATAATTTGTTAGTTGGCTTGCCAATAGAAAGCAATAGAATTTCCAACCTTTCGTCTAGCCACCTCTGAACATCACGATTCCCCAGGACTGTTTGCAAGAACAACGATAGGTGGCGGTTTGCCCCAAATGTCTGTTAGTTCCAAGATGGTGAACTGGGGCACACTTGCTCTTCTGTCCTTGGAGCGGGAGGCGCATGCGCTCATCAGCACCTTCTTCCTCTCACCCAGGTCTTGCCCTGGCTCCATTCTGCACCTTGCAGAGAGGAGGAAGCCGCCTCCCCAACCAGAAGGGACTTAGGGCCCTCCTGACTGCGTCATTGGCCTGGTGGGAGGAGACAGAGAAAAACCTGCAGAGGGATGGTGATGGAGGAGGGGGCGAGGCCTCCGCCTCCTGCTTAAGCGGAGAAGTCGTAGCACCTCTGTGACTTCATCAGTGAAATTTGATATTAGCATTCAGTGCCTATATATGCTCTACACATGACTCGCTGAGGAGAGCTTCCTGGTCTGCCTCGTTTGCCATCTCGTGTACTGCTGCACATATCATACGAGATGTGTTGCTTGGTTTTTTTCTCGGTCTGCCCCTGAATGGCAAGCTTCCAAACCAAAGCTGTGCTTCCTTCTCTTCTGTTGCCCGTGCATGTGGCACAGTGCATGGCACACAGCATTCAGGTAGCCTTTGCTGGGGAAAAAAAAGTAATATTTATTACATCTTTTTAAAGTTTAATTACAACAAATTATAATTATGAGGTGATTTAGGAAAACCATTGTACATGTCAGATGGAGCCCTTTAGGAAAGAGCTCTGGCATACCAGAGTGGCAAGTAAGACTTTCTGAGGCCTTTAGAGCAATGTGTTAAACAGATTTTGAGTGTTATGCCCACACATCCAGCCCAAGGACTGTCAAGAGAACAGTGCGGTTCATCTCTCCTTAATTCAGTAGGGCCAGGCCAGGCATGGTGCTCAGCCCACTATTGTAGGGTTAGACATCTCTGGGGAATGGAGTAACCTAGTTCTCCTGGAGAACCTCTATCTCCTCCATGACTCCACAGCAATCTGCTCCCCCCTCAGTTCTGCCCTCTTGCAGCATAGACTGGGATGTGTGCAGCTGTCCTATCTCAGGAGGACAGTACATCATGCATAGGGCTGGTACATCCTGGGCACCCTATAAATGAATAAATGAATGAGTGAGTGAATGAATGAATGTTCAACGAGGATCTGAGATACTTTTTCCCTTGTTAAAGGAGCCAGGTTTATTTTTTTTTCCCTTGGTTCCAATGGTTGCCTTAACTTTTTTAGTCATTTGACATGCTTCTTTGGTAAGCAGTGATTCCCCCACCCACCCTTTAAATTTAGATCTTACAAAAAATATATATACTATCTGCATCCTCTATGATCTTTCTGAGTGACTGTTCAGCCTATCATATAGCATTGAGCATGGTGCCGCTCATGAGGGTTCTGTAATATTGCAAACGTCAGCCTTGTCTTTATTTTGAGAATAAAAATTTAAATATAAATGTGATTTTATAAGTAATTGTCATAAGATTTATTGAAAATAGAATTACAAGGATTATAATAAAAGAAAATGTGGGTGATAAGTGTACAGGGCATATGGTCATGAGAAACCAAGTTGAACTTGCTTCATTTTGGCTCTGTGGATTTGCTGTCAGGTGCCATTGATTTTCTGTAGCAATACACTTTTAAATATAGGTTAATGAAGGGATTCGTTTTTATTAAAAACCTTGAACATAAGGATAGTTTAGAAAATTGCCAGTAAAGAGACACTGGGAGAGAAATATAGCAGCAGATGAGCAAATCTGAGCCAACACAACACATATTTGCTTTCGGTAACACAGTGGGTCTCACAGATATTATTTTCCATATTACCCACTCCATATGGTACTTTTCACTTTCTTTGGAAAATCACTTTTTCTTGGCCAATTCAGTCCCCAGATATGGAGACCCAGTTAGGTTTCTTATAGGTTATCTGAGACCTGCCCCCAAATTAATACATCAGAGTCTCTTGGGTTGGGACAAAGCCATCAGTATTTTGGAAAACCCCCCAGATGTGAAGCCACTGCCCTATGCAGCCTCTGCATAAAAAACTGGATGCCATGGGGCCGGCCGAGTGGCTCAGTTGGTTAAGAGCTCGCTCAAGAGTTTGAGCTCTGAGCAACAGCGGTTCGAGTCCAGCCTGAGCTGAGCAACCGCTGAGCTGCCAACAGGTAGCAGGATGGCTCAGCTTAAAAAAACCAAAAAACAAAACAAACAAACAAAAAAAACTGGATGCCACAAATGAGGAAACTAAGTCAAAGAGGAATCCGAGGGTGGGAGTCTTTCAGAGCCCCCTAAATCCTGTATAGATAGATGTTTGTGCTCACTAAAATATAATAACAAGAACTCCCTCCAACCAAATACTAATGATCACCTTTTACTGATCTCTAATGAGTTAAAAGGCAGATTGCAATTAATTTCCATTTGTCATCACTTTCTCACTAGCAAACTCTCAAGATTGTACTCCCCTGAGGTTTCTTTGTAAGTTTGTTTTGATTTTCCCACCAGATGATTTATTTATTTGACAAACCTTGAACACCTACCCTGTGTAAGGCATGGAGCCAGGAGCACGGGTGCATGGCGGTTCTGCACTCATGGGACTTCTATTGTAATGGCAGAGACAGTTGTAAAACAATTCATCACACAAATAATGTCCCACCGCATTTTTTAAATCACGAAGTATTCAGAGAAGAACAGAATGCTAAGGAATGAAAAGCAAGGGCCGGATCTGCTCTAAGCAGATATTTAAGATAAGCTCTGGAAGAGCCAAGATTAGCATTCCAGACCAAGAGAGCGGTCTGTGCAGATGTCAGGTGGCAAATGGTCATCACAGTATATTCAGGGAACTTAGGAAGGATAGTGAAGCTGAAGAGCTAGAATGTGGGCAGAGAGAGGTACCCATCCGTCACAGTGGAACCTCCTACTCTTGTTAAATGTACACACACTTAGAGTTGTGACACAGCGAACTTCAAGGGGGCACAGGCCACAAAAGAGGGCTGTGGCAGCACCCAGAATGAACCCTGAGCTGCATGAAATTATGTTGAGGGTCAAGACAAAAATCATACAGAACCTGATAGGTCATCCAAAGAAAGGGCAGTAGGAAGCCATTGAAGGGTTTAAGGAACGGAGTGATATAATCAGCTTTGTGTCTTGAAAATATTTCTTCTGCCGTTTGGGCTGAGACAGGATTAGAGGACTATAAGAGTGAAAGCAGCAGAGGCCAGTCTCAAGGCTATTTTCTGCCGAGATGAGGGTGACTGGAGGGGTGATGTGTGGAGGCAGAGCTAAGGAGACCTGGACAGATTGAAAAGTTACTAGGAAATAAAACCAACGTGCCACTGCTCGGCGAATGACTGGATATGTGTGAGAGGAGGGAGCGGAAGAGTAAGGTCAAGGATACCTCTCAGGTTTCTGCATGAGAAATGTGTTTGGGGTCGTGGCATCCCTTGAGATGGAGAATGATGGGAGGACCAGGTTGGGGTTGTCAGATGGTTCAGAACACATACCCAGAAGTTTTTGGTTTTTTGCTTTTTTTCATCTGTGTGCTCCTCCATCCGAATGCTCAGAAACTTCTTGATTTACTACTTGGAGTCAGTAAGAAACTATCTGAAGTGATTTTCAATTCTTGTGTACTTGATTTCAAACTCCTAAATTCTCCTGGTTTGAAAATTCCAAAGGAAAAAAAATACATAAATACAGAAAAAGCCTACATAAATTTTCACAGGAAAGGGATCACCAGTTGGTGAAGGATCACTCTAAGCAGTTACGTCAAATGCCTCCTGTTCTAGAACTTTCCAAACATGACATAGGCATGCATTGTGCTCCCAGCGTCTTTGAGTCCCATCCAAATAATTCCTGAGCAGCATCATTGAAACACATGCTCTCTTTGCCACGTGAGGAATTTTTCAGCAAATCTTAATTGTGTCTCCTGCATAGACTAGGTCTCTGAGGGTATCAACAAAAACACGTTAAACTGTAGTTCCTCTCCACTCACCCTCCTGAGTGAGTTTTTGACCACTGAAGAGAATCAGTTGTTCATAGGGTCATTGCTTACTTTTCTTACCAGAGCTTTAGTTAGCATCTCTCACTCGATGCATTTTCCTCACTTTTTTACCCCCCATTTCCCAGGTGGGTTATTTCTTTTGTAAGTCTGTATATTTGGCACTATCTGATGTTGTATTGGGACATACTTTTCTCGTTATAGTAAAGTGTGGTGATAATGCAATGCAAGAGGGAATCATTTCAATAAACCACTAGGAGGTTTTTGGTTCCTGAATGGTAGTTTTTATTACTCTGAAGATAAACTAATGGTGTAATCTACCATCTTGTTAAATGTGCACATGCATTCAAACAATTGTCAGACTCCAGTCCTCTTAGAAATGCATGTTTTCTCTTCTCTCTTCTTATGTCATGTTTTTGTTCATGTGCACGGGAATCAAAGGTAAAGGAAATACAAGCAAAGCAATTACCATGTTGAGGAGAGGAAATAAAGCCGAGTGGAAGCCTTTAGTTAAACTGTGATTCCCCATCATCCATGTACTAATGATGGTAGCAGAGAGCTGCAGAGGCATCTGGTCTTTTCCTGTGAAGGCTTCCTTCTCTCTGGCTGTGAAGTTGAATAGTGATGGTATACTGTCTACCTGATAGTTTCTAGAAAAGTTTGGGGTGGGTGGGAGAAGTTAGTGAGGGATGGATGCATGTCCACATCCTTTCCAGGAAGATGTGGTTGGCCCCATGATTGGTCCTTGTATGCCATTGTATAGGGCACAACCTCCATCTGGTCTTTCCTCTCTACTTGCTCAGGTCTGAATCCTCCAAAAAATCTGTATAATCAGGAGTATCCCGGAAAGATCTAAACTGAATAGGGTCGTCTCCATGAGGCCTCCATTCCATATTGAATAATCTCCCTTCTCCATAAGAGCTCTGGGCTCAGAAGGATGTTTGGGGACTGCAGGGTGTTCTCAGACTACTTTAGCACCAGGGCAACTGTTATTCACACAAATGTTTACTGAGCAACTTCTCTATGCCAGGCACTGCTCTAAGCTCCAAGGATATAGCAAGGAGCAAAATGCATTAAGATGCTGTTCTTGTAGAACTTCTATTCTAGGAGCTACGTAAGCTCAGGGTTCTGACAAATATATAGCCCCTGAGGCTCTGGTTTCCTGGGTGGGAGGAAGACAAGAACAGCAAGGAGCCTAGCTGAACCCTTTAGTGGAAACTCTTCATCTTGGCTTAGCTGGTGTGGCTGTGCAGCTGGCCCCAGAGTTGAGGATGCTCTGAGAGTAGGGCTTGACCCTTTTCATTGTGGTACCCATTAATACACATGTGAAAGCTCCAGGATACACACAAAGGCACAAAGTCAACTTTAGATTAAGAATCCTCTGCTCTAAGATTCAACATGGCACCTTGAGGTGAGTGGCCCTGAGCTGCCAACAGGAGGCCGGAGAGCTCAGCGGTTAGAGTGTGTGCTCTTAGCAACAAGGTTTCCGGTTGGACTCCTGCATGTAAGATTGAACACAGCACCTTGAGCTGAGTGGCCCTGAGCTGCCGTGGGGTGGCTGGATGGTGACTGGACTTGGAGCTGAGCTAGCTGTGCCCTCCACAACTAAGATTGAAGGACAACAACTTGGCTGTTTCTCTTCCCTAATTCCCCAACCCTCTTGCCTTTCCCCAATTTCCCAATTAAAAAAAAAAATCTTAAAAAAAAAAAGAATACCCTGCCCTGGAAACAAACAATAAAAGGCCTTAAAAGCCAGTCACCTGATGTCCCTTCCAGAAAAGATGGCATAAATAGGTTTTTCTTTGCTCCTCCCTGTTAACCACAACTATAAACCCTAGAAATGACACCAGACACAACCAAAGAGAACTTTGAAAGGTGATAAGAAGAAGGTGAGGTGGTTTAAAACCCTAGGACTGAAAATGAAAACATAGGACATCTTACATCCCTACCCATGGGAGAAAGTGACCGAGGCCCTCGGTTCCCTGATACCCAACCTTGCAAAAGAAGGCAGCCTAAGTAGGCTCATTTCCATTCCTGGGATCTAATGGTACTGTCTTCAATGTGAGGAGAGCCATGCATTATAAAAAAATAGAAAATATCAGCAGAGGAATAGAAGTTATAAAAAAGAACCAATAGTATTGAATGTCAACTGTAATTGAAAAATTAAAAACAGGGGGAAGGTGCAAGGACATAAGAGGTTCAAACTTCCAGTTATAAAATAAATAAGTCATAGGAATGTAATATACAGCATAGGGGATATAGTCAATAATATTGTGATAGCATTGTACAGTGTCAGATGGTTGCTGTACTTATCATGGCGATCACTTCTTTAGGTATATAAATGTTGTATAACTATGGTATATACCTGAAGCTAATATAATGTTATATGTTAGCAATATTTTCATAAAAATCCTTTTATTTATTTATTTTTTTTTTAAAAAATGGTTTTTACACTTTTTTTTTAAGATTTTTATTGGGGAATTGGGGGATGGGAACAGTGCTGGAGAATTGGGGGAAGGGGAACAGACAAGTTGCTGTCCTTTTGTTCTTCAGTCTAGTTGTGGAGGACATTGCTTCACTGGCCCAAGCTGGCACCATCATTGCGCTCTTCCGGGCGAGGCAGATCAGTCGCCAGCTTCTGGATGGCCACTCACTGCAGCTGCTGGCCGCTCATGCTGGCTGCTGGCTACACACGGTAGCCCATGGCAACCCACTGCCACAGGGGCTGCAGCCTACGCCGTTGCCGGTGACTCACGGCAGCCCAGCTCCAGGTTGAGCTGTTGTTCAGCATCTTAGCTGTGGAGGGCAGTGTCACTGGCCCTCATATGTGGGATCTGAACCGGGGCCCTCTGGCGTTCCAAGCCAGCTCTTAACCATCGCGCCACTCGGCCGGCCCTCTCAGGTGTTTTATAAATCATATTTGATGATTGAAATTCCAATTCTAACAATATCTGATACTCCAGACAATGATACTAAAAGTTAGGAAAGTCATGGGACTTAAATGGAAGGAAGTTTTCCACATTTCACTGGAAATGGTACAATTTTGATACCATAACATAAGTCACATATGTATATTGCAATACTTAGAACAACCACTATGAAAACTATACAAAGAGATAGTATAAATAAATCAAGATGGAATCACAAAAAAATGTTCAAGTAACCCACAGGAAAAGAAGAAAAAAGAAACAGAAGAATGATAATCAGAGGAAATAAAAAGAAAACAATAAAATGGCAGACTTAGGCACTAACATCAATGATTATGTTAAATGTAAGTGGTGTAAAGACATTAATCAAAAGACAGAGTTGGTAGTGGGTTTAAAAAATCAAATTCTAACAATATTTTGCTTATATGAATGTCATTTCAAATTCAATAACATAGGTAGATTGAAAATAAAAAAAAGATGTACCATGCAAAGATTGATTTTAAAAAGTAGACATGGCTATATTAGGATAAGGTAGACTTCAGAAGAAAGACTACTACTAAGATTATTATCTGTGCATAATGATAAAAGGATCAATCCACCAGAAAGATGTGAAGATACAAAATGCATGCACACCAAAGAAGAGTTTCAAAATTCATGAAGCAAAAATATGAGCTAAAAGGAGAAATAGATAAATCTTCAATTATAGTTGGGGACTTCAACACTCACTTTCAGCAACTAAGAGAACTACTAGATAAAGAATCAGCAAGAATATAGATCTAACCAACCAACAGTATCTAATCGATATTTATAGTTTCCATTGTGTAATGGTTAGCACTCTGGACTCTGATATTTATAGAACACACCACCCAACAACAGCAGAATATACATTTGTCAAGCACCTAGGTAACATTCACTAAGATAAACCATATCTGAGGCCATAACGTAAACCTTAACAAATCAAAATAAATGAAATCCTACAGAGTGTGTTCTCTGATCATAATGGAATCAGACTAGAGATCAATAACAGAAAGACAACAGGAAAATCCTCAAAGATATGGAAATGAAACAACACACTTCTACATAATCCATGAATCAAAGAGGAAGTTTGAAAGGAAATTTAAAAAATATTACATGCAACTAAATGAAAACAAAAATATAACACATCCACATATGTGGGATGCAGATAAAACAGTGCTGAAAGGGTAAAGTTATAGTGTGAGATGTTGATATTAGAAATGAAGAAAGATCTTAAATCCAAAACCTAAATTCCAACCTCAAGAAACTAGAAAATGGAAGAACAAAATAAACCCAATGCAACCAGAAGGAAATAATAAAAAACAGAAATCCATGAAATCAAAAGTAGGAAAACAAAGAGAAAATCAATTCAAAAGGATGGTTCTTTAACAAAAGTCAATAAAATTAGTAAACCTCTAGAAAGAGTGACAAAAATAAAAATAGAAAATGCAAATCACCAATATCAGGCATAAAATATATATGTAATATCACTACAGATTGTACAGCTATGAAAAAGAAAATAAAGGAATACTATAAACAACTTAATCCTCATAAATCCAAAAACTTAGGAAAAAATGGAGCAATTTCTCAAAACTCATAAAGTAACAAAACACACCCAAAGTGAAATAGATAATCGGAATAGCCCTATAACCATTAAAGTAATTAAATTCATAATTAGAAAGTTCCTGAAAAAGAAACCTCCAGGTCCAGATGGTTCCACTGGAGAATTTTACCAAACATTAAAGAAGAATTAACACCAAGTTTACATTATTTCACAGAAAAAAAGAAAAAGAGGGAACATTTCCTAATTCATTTTTTAAGAATAATATTACCTTGATGCAAAACCAGAGACAGTAAAGAAAAAGAAAACTACAGACTAATACCTTTTATGAACTTAGATTAAAAAATTATCACAAAATATTAGCAAACTGAATCCCACCATATACAGAAAGAGTTATACATGATGACCAAGCAGGATATATTCCAAACATGCAAGGCTATCAACATTCAAAATTCAATCAATATGATACATCACATCTACAAGCTAAAGAAGAAAAATCATGTGGTTATATCAATTGACATAGAAAAAGTTTTGACAAAACTCAGTACTCGTTTATGAGTAGAAAAAAAATGCTCAGTAAGTTAGGAGTAGAGAGGAATTACCTCAACTTGATAAAGAGCATCTGCAGAAAACTTCCATCTAACATTATACTTAAGGGTAAAAGATTAGATGTTTCCCCCCAAAGATTGGAAATCAGGCAATGATGTCCACTCTCACCACTTTTATTTAATATAGTCCTAGAAGTTCTAGCCACGTCAGTAAGTCAAGAAAAAGAAAAGATTGGGAAGGAAGAAATAAAAGTGCCTCTATTTGCAGATTACATGATGTTCTAGGTTGGAAATTCTAGGGAACCTCCAAATACTCCTAGAATTAATAAGTTAGTTCAGCAAGTTTATGAGATAGACGATCAACATATAAAATTCAATTGTATTTCTATATATGAACAATGAAGACATGAAAACAAAAATTAAAAATGTAATACCAGTTACAATAGCTCCAAAGAAAATGAAATATTTAGGTATACATTTTACAAACTATGTACAGGATCTGTATCCTGAAAACTACAAAACGCTGATGAAGTAGACTAAAGATAAATAAATGGAGAAATATTCCATGTGCATGGATTAGAAGTCTTGACATGATAAAGATGCTAATTCTCCCCAATTTTGTATACAAGCTTAATGCACTTCTTATTAAAATTTTAGAACTTTTTTTTATAGCTGTACACAGACTTATTCTAAAATTCATGTGGAAAGTCACAGAACATACTATAGCTAAAACAATTTTGATGAACAAGAATAAAGTGCGAGGAATCACTATGGAATATTAAGTCTTACTATTATAACTACAGCATGATATTGATGGAGGGACAGACATAGATCAACAGAACAGAGAATAAGACTCAGAAATAGACCCACACAAATATGCCAAATGATTTTTGGCAAAGGTGCAAAAACTACTCAATGGAGGAAGAATAGCCTTTTTAACAAATGGTGCAGGTGTAACTGAACATCCATAGGTTAAAAAAAGAAAAGAACCTCAAATTAAACCTCACATCTTTTGTAAAAATTAACTCAAAACAGATCATAGATTTAAATGTAAAACTGTAAAATTCTTAGAAAAAAAAACATAGGAGAAAATCTTCAGGATCTAAGGCAAGGCAAAGAGTTCTTAGACTTGATACCAAAGGCATGAACCACGAAGGAAAAGTAATGGTAAAAAGGACATCATTAAAATTAAAAACTTTTTCTCTGCAGAAGTCTATGTGAAGAGGATGAGAAGAGAAGATACAGGCTAGGAGAATATATTTGCAAACCACTTATCTGACAAAGGTCTAGTACCTGCAATATATAAAGAACTCTCAAAACTCAGCAGTAAAAATAAAATCCAGTTAGAAAATGTGCAAAAACCGTGATCAATCATTTTACTGCAGAGGATATAGACATAGTAAATAAGCATCTGAAAAGATGTTCAGTGTCACCAGTTATCAGGAAAATGCAAATTGAGGCCAAAATGAGATATCTCTACACATCTACCAGAATGGCGAAAATAAAAAATAGTGACAACATCAAATGCTGGTAAAGATGCAAAGAAATGGAATCACTTATCACCATTGCGAGTGGGAATGTAAAATGATATAGCATTTCTGGAAAACAGTTTGACATTTTCTTAAAAAAAAAACCTTATACGTGCAATTACTCTATGACCCAGAAATTACACTCTTGAGCATTTATCTCAGAGAAATGAAAACTTACATTCACATAAATGCCTATACACAAATGCTCATAGCAGCTTTATTTATAATAGCCCCAAACTGGAAATCAGCTTAGACATCTTTCAACAGGTAAATGGTTAAACAACCTGTGATACATCTATGCTATTGAATACTACTCAACAATAAAAAGGAACACACTATATATGTAACAATTTGGATGAATGTCCAGGTAATTATGCTGAATGAAATAAAGCTAATTTCCAAAAGGTTCTATAACATACTATTCCAGGTTTTAGGCCATGGGTTTTAGGGATGGGAGGAGAGAATTATAAAAGGGCAGCACATGGGATCCTTGCTGTGATAGATTGGCTCAGTATTTTGATTGGGATGGTGAATGCACCAACCGATACATCTGATACCATTTGAGAGAACTATACACACACACATAAACAAATGACCAGCACCGCTTGTCAATCAAATAATCATTAATTATCTCAATGAAAAAATCATCTTCTTCCTTATTCCTCATAAATATGACGTTGTCTCCGTGCCCACCAATGTCCACAGCAAAGCCTTCTTGACGTTATTTTCTGCTGAACTTTGATATAGCCATCTACTCTTTCTCAACAAGAGCTCTTGCAGCAACCCTCAATTTGTCAGACTTGGCAATGCATTCAAGCGTACTGGTGCATCATCATATACAATATTTCTCCAGAAATATTTCACCAGAATCTAACCAAGCCTGTGGACCTCACTCCAGTATAAGAGGAACAAATGAAATGACCCAAAGAGAGAAAAGAAAAAAAGGCCAATCGAAGGTATACGACATTCTATAGGACAAGAGGCATGGAAAACAAGAAAACAAATTGATGTATGGAACTTTTTCTCAATTTACATTTAGCCGTACACACACCTATGCATATATATGCATATGGCAGATAAAGCAACTTTGCACATGTTGACAATTGTTGAACAAACGATGGGTATCCTTGTAGTATTCTTTCAAGTTTTGTTTGCCTAGACATTTTCTTAGAGTTGGTGTGAAACAAAATCTGCCGGCCTTCTGGGGACCAGGTGATCTTTCAGCTTCCTTCTCACTGTGATATTCAGACACTGAAGTTCAAATCTTGGCTCTGATATCTATTAGCTCCGTCCTCTAAGCCTCGTTTTGGCTCATGTATAAAGATGAAGGCTTTGGAACAGTTCTGAAAGTCTGTCTATGTGAAGGTCACCAGAAAAGGGATTCTAAATCCCACAGTAATCCATTCACGTCATGAACAGTCCTCACAGCCAGCACATGTGTCTTCCGACCTGAACCTGAGGGCGAAAGAGTATTCTTCAAATATTTAAAAAATGTTTTTTATTTGCCCCTCACCCACCTCCTTTTCAAGCCGGTCAGCCATTTCCAGCACTTTAGAGGATCTCCCTCTGGCTGCCTTACAGCTGTGCTCCTCCCCCGTGGGGCCACACCTGGGGGCCCAGGAGAGGTACCTTCCTGTATTCCATGCACTCTCCTTTTATTTATTTATTTTTTTTAGGGCCGGCTGAGTGGCTCAGTTGGTTAAGAGCTCGCTCAAGAGTTTGAGCTCTGAGCAACAGCGGTTCGATGCCCGGCCCAAGCTGAGCAGCCGCTGAGCTGCCAACAGGTGGCAGGATGGCTCAGCTTAAAAAAAAAAATTTATTTTTTATTATTATTATTTTTTTTAGCTGAGCCATCCTGCTACCTATTGGCAGCTTAGCGGCTGCTCAGCTCGGGCTGGCCTTGAACCGCTGTTGCTGCA
This sequence comes from Hipposideros armiger, assembly GCF_001890085.2. Classification (NCBI taxonomy): domain Eukaryota; kingdom Metazoa; phylum Chordata; class Mammalia; order Chiroptera; family Hipposideridae; genus Hipposideros; species Hipposideros armiger. The sequence continues at coordinate 1,793,713 of NW_017731686.1, forward strand.
CTCTCCTTTTAGACTGTGCTCTGCAACCCAGCACCCCAAAGTTTTCTGCCCAAATGGTTCCAAACCCACTTCTAAGGCCTGTGTGGGCCCCTTGCCTAGATTGGACTTTCCCACCAGGCCTGAGACATAACCCGGGGGACGTTGTCTGCAGGGAGTGTGGCTGAGCTTAGATGTGTGACCTGGGCGGTCTATTCTCTTGCAGGCAGGGCCCCTCCCATGTCAGATGGAGCCTGGAGGCAGAAGAACAGAGGGTGGGTGGCTGGCTTTCTCAGCGGTACCATAATCAGGCAGGGAATGAAAAAGAATTCTAAATTAGGACCTGGCTTTCCAGGTCATTGTGAAAGTATATTTCTCAAAGTAGGAACTAGAACATATTTTAAACAATTCGTTGGCTTGAGTTCGAACCTTTAAATATTTAGACATATGGTGCGCGGGCCTCCATTTGTATACTCTTATTCCCAGGTGCACAAATGGTAAGGGCAGACCTGTTTGTCAACGTTTAAACATTGGGAGAGTCACATGAGAAATTCCAATTACAAACTGTTGTTAGTGTCAAGTAGAGGCTTCTCCTGTGGTCACATGCCCTCCGGTGGGGCCTGTGTCCCCAACCGGCTTTATCCTTCACCAGTCCCCCTGGGGCCCTCATAGGCATTGGAGTTGTCAGCTGCTGTATCTCTCATCCAGCGCTGAATCCGAATCTCCCTTGCTCTCCTAGCTCACCTAGCACTCGCTATGAGCACTGCCTTGCACTGAACATGGGGGCTGACACACATCTCAGCCCTGGAAGCAACTTGCAGACCTGGAGCGCCGATGTCGGCAGGCCTGCACTGCAGGGAGTTTGGGAAAGGGCAGGTTTGTGCAGAGGTGGGAAGGACTATGTGTATGGAGATCTGGAGGCCAAGTTCAGGCAGAGACCACTTAGTCAGGGTTCAGCTAGAAGAAGCGGCTTTCCCACAGCTTCACCAGGCCTTCCTGGTTACTGTGTGTGAATGGCGAGAAGATGCTGTTGAATCGCCTTAAAAACAGGGAAGCAGAATTTTATTTGGGTTGTCAGTGATTCTGGAAGCCCCCTTTCTTTATTTCCACCCTAGAAATCCTTTAACTATGGAAAGCAGCCTGCATTTAGGGATAAAAATCTTTAAAAACCTGGTTGAACAAGCATTCGTGTGCATGAGTTTAAAGTAGACTCATTGGACAGTCACAGCATGTAAATGTTTTCAGTCCTTTGCAGTTTCCATTGTAGAGAGGAAAGGACAGGGCCTGTGGAGAGGTGGGAGATGGGTGGGTGGAGACACCCAAAGAGGAAACCTGGGGTGAGAGGCAAACTCAGAAGATACCACCGTGTGGCCTGGGGGGACCCTATTTACTCCCCTACCGGGGAGCTCCTAGAACAGGCATCTCTCCTGACAGCTGCAAACAGGTTGTTCTCTTTACCTGATTTTTTGGGTTGTCGAGACATGTTTTTGTAGGGAGTACTGGAGACAGCTCCACATACCTGCTCATGATTCCTTAACAACGGGCTGTGGACTCCCCCATCAGACCCCTGGGTTCTAATCTCTGCCCACCACTTGGCTGCGTGGCTTTCCACGAGCCACAGCCTCTGTACTTGTGTGCTATTAACCCCTCCTTTATAGGGTTGCTGTGAAGGCAGTGAGATGGTGCATGTGGAATTGTGGCTTTTGGTACCTGGCACGTATTAAGTGATCATTAAATGTCAGCTCTGTTCCTTTCTTCTAGGAGAGATAAACCCAAATCAAATTCAGCTGGATGAAAACTGTGTCTTTGGCCCGTAAACCAATAACCTCTGTGTCCTGCTAAGACAGCTGTGCCCAAGTTACCAGAGCCACATAAATCAATGAGAAGTTTCTGTTTTGTCAAGTTTCAAGATTAGCCTGGAGGGAGAAAATATAACATTTTTTTCTTGACAACTTTGCATTAAGCCAAAATAAAGAATATGTGAGTTGTCATTTCACAGTATGTGGTGTGGAATAACAAACAAATGCTCTTCCACCGATTCTTGAAGAATTTGTGACTTCTTGCTTACATAGTAAGTAATAAATACTAGAGCTAATTTTTCTAACAGACTTCTTCAGTCTTTTAATGATGACAAATGTGTCAGTGAAGAATGCATAAATCACTACAAATGAATGCGCCCATTCAGTGGGGAATAATAACGGAAAGAGCCTGTCCTACTTGGCAGTATCCTAGCCCTTAATTTCATCTATGTCACCCCAAGGTACCGGTCTCCCTTGTGAATTGAATACCACAAAGAATAGTCTCCATGCCTCAAAGAGTTCTATCTATTCTTGTCCCATAGATTGATACAACCGGCTGCCTTGACTACAGAGAAGGCGCGTTAGCACAAATGGATGGAACAAGTCTGCCCCAGAGGCAGTCTCTGAGAGCTGGGAAGAGCTTCCCAGGGTCAGATTATAGAAGGAACAACTCAGTTTCCACCACAGTCCTCCCGTTAGGGTTAGGGCTTCTCTCGCTGCTTACAGCCCAACTTTCCCTTGTGGGAACACCTATCCAGACAGCTCATGTCAGGAACTCATCTATTTAATATATATTTATTAATACTATATGAGAAAAATTATTCACTGGGATGTATTAAGAATAGCAAGATTTTGGGCCAGCCGAGTGGCACAATGGTTAAGAGCTGGCTTGGGATGCCAGAGGGCCCCGGTTTGGATCCCACATATGAGGGCCAGTGACACTGCCCTCCACAGCTAAGATGCTGAACAACAGCTCAACCTGGAGCTGGGCTGCCGTGGGTCACCGGCGATGGCGTAGGCTGCAGCCCCTGTGGCAGTGGGGTGCCATGGGCTACCGTGTGTAGCCAGCAGCCAGCGTGAGCGGCCAGCAGCTGCGGTGAGCGGCCGTCCAGAAGCTGGCGACTGATCTGCCTCGCCTGGAAAGAGCACAATGATGGTGCCAACTTGGGGCAGTGAAGCAACGTCCTCCACAACTAGACTGAAGAACAAAAAATGACAGCAACTTGTCTGTTCCTCTTCCCCAAATTCCCCAGCACTGTTCCCATCCCCCCAATTTCCCAATAAAGATCTTTTAAAAAAAAAGAATAGCAAGATTTTATTTAAGACTAATGCAATAGGAATCAAGACTATTACAACAGGGGAGAGAATCTGAACTCAACTCTGAGTACGACAGAGACAACTGGGGATTCATAGCCCATGGGCCGCATGAGGAGTGGGTGGAAAATTGCTAAGCGGAGCTTGGTTAGGTGTCAAGGATTGAGGGTGGCCAAGTGGAGAGGAATTTGATAAACTCACTTAGCAGGATGCTTTGCTAAGCTGGGCTCTATAGGCCAAGGATGTAGACGAAAGATGATGCCTCGTTGGAAAAAGGGCTCAGAGGAGCCTGACTAAAGTTTGGTCGCAGCGGCAGTCCTTGTCAACACTCTGCTACTTCTTGGAGGAAATTCTCCCTGACAAGGTGACACTTGACTTACAACTTACAGAATAAGAAAGAGTTAGCCGGGAGAAGAGAAGGAGAAGAATAGTCTAGGCCCAGAGAAACAAAGTGCAAGAGAGGAGCAACAGGAAATATTCTTGATTCCATACATTGCTCAGCCTCCCATTCGAGTCAGTATTTCTTCCTTCGCGTGCCCGGCGACTCTGAAATGTGAGAGGCACGCTGAACCCAGGAGTGAGGAACCTCGTCACTACTGCGAAACTCACAGCTCATGTGGTCTCACCGAGCACCTCTGGATCTGAACTTCATTAGTTAAGATAAAGAAGCTCCTGGCACTTGGGATGGAGTCTTAACCTGGGGCTGTATGCACATTGCAGGATATTTAGCATTACTGGCCTCTGTTCATTAAATGTGGCAGCATTCTCCAAATATTGTGAAAACCAGTAATAACCCCCCTCCCATACACATATTACCAGATGACACCCAAATGGGGAGGAGGGATCCACTCTTCAGATGAGAATCACCATGTTATCACAAAGATTCCTGCTAGCTCTTGTCTCCTTCTCTTTGAATTATAAATCCATTCTGGAAGAACCAGACTCCATCTTAATCCACTCTTCCTCCAGGCTTCCCCAGTACTTCGTTTTTGGCAGTCTGTAGTTGCTTGCAGTATTCGCATGTTCCCTCAGGGTCCAGAGAATTGGGTACGTGGGTAAGCACCCTCTCCAATTCCTGAATGTGGGTGAAAGGGACAGAAAGTTCCAGTTTTTTCTTCTGGGAATGTTCTGTATAAACCAGAATAGAAAAACCCTCTTTGTGCCTCGGTTAATAGAAAAAGGAACAGTAATGGCCCATCAGTTTGTAGTAGGCAAGGATTAAAGCAGAGGGAACTTTCCAGAGCCTGAGCATTTACATTTTTTCCTCTTTTCCTCTTTGGAAATTAAACTGCTGATCTTTCTAAGTAGTCCCTTAGAATCCCTGAGATTTTGTTAGGATACATCTAGGCAATGAAACCCTACAGCAATATCCCAAATCCTAATGTTGTATTTTTTCTCTGTATTTAAAAACGATAAGTTATGTATCTACATACATGTGTTTAACACATTTTCCAAATTCTGCTCTGCTCTTCAGAGTAGGATATTTGGGACCTATATTGAAGATAAATGTATGTTGATGTTTTGCAGCACCTCCTGCAGTGTAGCTCCTATTAAGTAGCAGCAATAAATAATAACCACTGGCTCTAATTGCTTAGAGGATTGCCAAGTGATCATCGCTAATATAATTAAGTAAAAGAAACCAATGTTGTCTTTAACCACCTCCAGAAAATGATTCCCCAGAGATTCGTCAGTCTCCATGGGTCACGTTACCTTGTAGGGCACAGTTAGCCCTCCAAGCACACTGTACCCTGGGTAGGAAAAGTCAACCAATCCTTTCGTGGCTGTTATTGTTAAGTGGACTACATCGAGCCTATGTGTGTTTATTCTTTTAGGAATGTGTTTAATGTTACCTTTTGTTTTGCTTCTCTCCCTTAGAATGAAGCAGGGTAAAATAAGGAGGCTGCTCTGAGCGGGGCTCAGTCGGTGGGTGCATAAGAGCTCCTAGCCCACTGGTTTATGAAGAGGGCACAGGGAGAGGGCATTACCGCTCCTCAGCCTCCATCACCTGCCAGGTTTGGGCTGGGTTGGGGTCCACTGGGTATACCCATGGGTCCTCTTCTAGGAGAATTCTAGGAACTCCCACATCTCTTATGACTGGTCCTGCCAATTAACTATTGTAGACACAGCGCTCTAGGCTCCTGCTGTCTTTGGAAACCTCCAAAGGGGATTTTTTTCTGCTGAAGTTAAGCACATGTTCTGTTCCGGAAGCAGTAGAGGTGGGATTTTCAGGAGTCTTTTCTCCTCTGGGCTGTGGGAATGTACTTCTCCTGTTTTCAGAAGGATGGTCAGTCTGCTTGTCATTCTAGTGATTTGTGAACCTTCACTAAGCATTACAGGAATTGATCCAACCTAAAACTTCTTCCCCTCAGACTTGCTTTGCTGGTGCCAAAACACGTAAACAGTGGTAAGGAACTTCCTGAGCCTGATAGCTATGAAGGTCATGGGAACCTTATCCCTTTCTCTCTGTAAGAATCCAATAACCGTGGAGTGTCTTAAGGAAGAGGAAATAGTTGAAGGGTGATACCCAGATGGAAGGATGCCTACCTGGCAGCAAGCCAACAAGTTGCATCCCTGTCAGATTATTAAGCTAACCTGAACATACTATCTATGAAAATAAGACTTTTCTTTCTACGACATAATGATTCTCTGTGGCTCTCTCCTTTTAATCTTTCATGAATTTGCTTGTTGATGTTTCAGTAGCTTATGAATAAGTCTAGCAGTTTAAAAGGGGAAAGAAGAAACCAACTCTGAAAACTTCAATCAGACTTCAAACTCTCTAAACTCAGTCAGTCTCTATTAAATCTTCTGATGTGAATTACCCATATTTGTCAGGGTTGAGACTCCTAGTTATAGGCAATTAATTTGAGAACCTTGGGACTTCTCTTGGTTTTAAGATCTTGTTATCCTGCCAGAATATATTGATCTCTTTATTAAGTGCAGAGGTTTCATTGGAGGTAGGCAATTTTATGAATGAATTAAAATGATGAGATGTTGCATACGTGTACTTCCAACTCAGGTCACAGGTGTGCCTTCCATGAAATGCAACAACCATAGAGTTGTTTTGCTAATGCATTGCTTAACTCAAGTTGCCTTGAACTCCATAATCAGAGTTTGGGATTTCATAAAGGAGCCCCTTGAGTGCAAGAGTGATTGCAGCATATCATACAGAGGGAGAAACCTTGGGAGGGTAAAAAATCATTCAAAGCAGCGTAGTACTATAGGATGGATGCTTTCCTAGTATGTCTCCTCATCATGTTGTCCAACTTCTTCTCCTGAAAGTGGTCTTATGGTTATAAGAGCCAGATGACGCTGAGAAAATAATATTCCATTTCAAATACTGACCAGTACATTGCCATGAACACCATGCGAGATCTACAAATGTCAATTGAATCCCATTGGAAGTAAGAGTAATATGGCCACCCTCATTAATTCACGTGCATCGGGGGAAGTCCTGCTGTTTGTGACCCTAAGTAGGCTGATTTGATTCTAACTCCACACCTAGTGTTTGGTATAATATTAAGTGCTTTTTTGCATATTTGAGACTCTTTCTAGTGTTTACTTTTCTGAAGCTCCTCAGCCAAGGGAGTTATCAGAATAGACAGGCATGCAATTAATTATTCATAGTTGTTTAGTAATGGATTAAATGATCACAGCTCACTTCCATGGGGGTGTGCTTTTATTCTTCTTCTGTTCCCTTTAGAACTTGGAAAAATCCCCATCCAGAGAGCTGGATGAAATAAGCCCCTTCCTGGCTTGCATTTCAAGCTATCTTAAACTGGTATTTGGGGATCAGCTCTTTCCCAATGGGCTGAAAAATCTAGTGGTGTACCAGCCTTTCTATCTGTAAACATCCATCTAGCATTTATTATTAAATGTTCTAGATTGTCATTTTCTTACTGTCTTCATTCATGCCCACATTAACCTTATGTGAATGCAGGCATGGCGCTCTTCTAAATCAAAATCAATTCTTAGGGTTTTGTTTCCTTTCCAGCTCTTGGGTACTTGGTGCTCAGTAGCACATTATTCTATAAATATGAGCCATGATGGAAAGAGTTCTGAAGGACACACATCTGACATCACTTCCCCTAGAAGTGAGCATAAGAGGCATTGAAGAGAAAGGAAATGCACTTGTGCTCCCAGAGTGGATTTTATCTATTTTCAGTATTTCAGAGCTTCCCATGGGTTGGTTTAACATGCTCTTTTTGTTCCTTCACTAAGAATCATTTGTTGAGCCATTACTATGTGTGGGTACTGGTAATTTCCAGGGATTCAAAGACAAGAAGCAAACTCTCAGCCCTGAAGAAGCTCATTGTGTAGGTTAGAGAAGCAAGTGGTCCCTTCTTACAAATAGAATAGGAAATATTCTCTTCTGCACACATGGCAGCTGCTTATTGTGCTATTTCATCACTTGAGTGGCAGAAATATAGACCCTGTACAACCACGCATGTCTAGCATAGTAATGTTAATATCTTGTGTTGCTGTCCTGCGTGCTGATTCTTACTGTGTAAGAACTAGGTACAATACAACACCTCTACTCAGTTCCTACCTGCAGAGTTCCTTTTGGCCTTAATAGTACCACAGTCCTCCTCTCCACGCGGAATCTAATCCTTAATAAGTCATGGGTCCTGTCCTTCACAGTTCTTCTCATATCGTATCATTTCCACGCAGCTCTCATTTAATGTACTGCAATTGCCTCCATCTAATTGGACTACACGGGTCCAGTGTCCTGACTCCAATACACACAATCCCTGTTAAAGCATAACTGCCACGGCTTCCTTCTTCTGCATAAACAGCCAGTCGTTCTCCTGGCAAGCAGAATGAAGATGGGTCACAATTCTAACCTTATTTCTACATTCCTTTTCGCTCATCCCATGACACACGCAAACATCATTTCTCTCCATACAATAGTCAGCACGTGCTCATATCTTACTGTTAGTGTGGCTCCTGTGCCCTTTTCCTTCTATGTCCAATGTCCGAACCCTCTCATTCCTCACAATCCAAGTGAAGATGTTCAGACATCCCCCAGCCATAAGTGATCTCTCCTGGCAACTCCCAAGCACTTCGCAACTCCTACGACTGTCTACCTGATATCATATTCACTTATGTGATAGGAAAACCACCATGACCTTCAGCTCTGTCTATGGATTTGTATGTCAGTTGCTATGCTGTAGCTTTAAGTACATTTTCTCTCTTTCTCATTACCAGCGAGACTGGTGTTAATGATGCTCCTTCCACAGATGAGGAAACTATACCACAGAGAGACAAAGTAACTTCCTAAGCTTACACAGAACAGCCAGGATTTGACTCAGAATCTGCTAACTCCATGCCTTATGTTTTTAATGACTATGCTGTATCGCCTTCCATGTACAAGTTTTCAAATGTCTCCTGCTGGTTTCCATCTATTAACAGAAAGGTAAAAAATACCCTTTTATCTTATGTGTCTTCCACAGAGCCGAACTTCATTAAATCTTTGAACAAATGCCTCCAGACTCCTTATCCAGTTTCAGGGACTCTATCAAATTTAAAAGAAGACATTAAATGATAAGAAATTGCATTAACTGTTTAAGTGAGCTGATAGATGCATTTGATGTTAATTTCATTGTCTTCAATGCTTGGGAGAATTGAGAAGCACTTGGAGCAAATGTGATAAAATATTGGTTTTATTTATTCAAACCATCTTTTCATTTAAAAGAACAATGACAGAAAAACTGACTGGAGGAAACTCTACACAGTGAACCATTGTATGGGTATACGCACATACATTATACTCTTGGTCACCACAGATATACAAACAAGGAGGAACCCTGGCAGGCTGGAATTTGCGAGTTTGAGTGTCGGTGTCCTTTTGCATGGTGGATACGCATACTTAGCCTTTGTGTGCCTATGTGCAGAGATGGATAGGCCTGTCAGGACTGGTCTAGAGAAACCCAGCCTTTGATCTTAATGCTTTACTCGAGTGAGAGAACACTGACCTCACCATGTTCGTTGCTCTTTTATCTAGTCTCGTTCTGACTCAGGGCCTTGTTCTTAGACAAGACCATTACCCTTTGTGTTTTGTCTTCAGTAAGCATATGGTTGAGTTGCAGGTGGGTTGGGAATGAGGGTGATGGCCCCATACTCTTTCCATGTATTGTGTCATACTTGGTAGAGATAGACAAACGTTTGAAATGACTAATACTTGCATTTATTAACTACACGCCATTTTAGTTAAGGTTCTGTGACCTGAACTGAACCCAAATTTCAGAAAGAGGATGATATGCTGTAGCTTCTTCCTTATCTAAAACTCCACACATAGGAACTGGGCCTCGTATGTTATAAGATGGCTGAATAATATTGACACAAATATTGATATTAATAATAACATTATTCCTTTGACCCAATGCTGAGGCTTACAGAGCCAAATATTCCCATGTTACAACTAATAATAAGTCCATAGGCAACTTACTTATTCTGGTGTTCCAAGGAATTATATTCTTATGTTAACACAAATCCAAAAGTCTTCTTCACTAGCCAGAATAGAATAAAATTAATACACATCAAAACTTAATTGCAAGGTTTTTCTTTTCTTTTCTCATTCTTTCTTTCTTCCTCCTTCCTTTCTTCTTTTCTTTTTCCTCTTGAGATTATGAGCCTACCAAACCATGTGAGGCAGAGTGAAATCCTGGGCTTCTGTTTTCTGGCTGATCATCCCTGCTGAGAAAAGTAATTGTTTAATTTGACTTTCCAGCTAACACTCAAGGTAGTAAATTGAAGATTTAGCTCTTGCAAATATTAATTTTACTATAGCAAAACTAATCATTTTTGTTAGCATTTTCCTGTACCTAATATTTTCAGAACACAAATAATTTTTTTTCACTTTTCCTTGATTACCTCATTGAGAAATACGGATCATTTGTCTTGCTGCACAAGGACACAGAGACCATCCAGCTAAAACATAATTCACACAGAAATTATTAGAGCCTATTTAGGAAAATATAACGCCAGAATTCCCATTCCAGACCATTTTTTTGAAGACCTTCTGCCTTAGAAGAGGAGAAAATAGGTTTCCCTGCACAGAACACAATTGAATTTTGCACATTTCCCATTGTCCTGCTGCCATCACCACCATGAAGGGAGGGTAGCCAAAAGTGCGTACCTATAACCCGTGCAAGTACAAATACTGCCCCCTGTTGGGATGTGCTTTGCAACTCACAAAGCCCCTTCAAACATATCACTTTGCATGACTCTTACAACAACCCTCAACATGGAGGAACAAGAAATCTCCCCTTGCTGAACTTAAGCCTTCCACCCACCGTGCATGCTTGGTGAGTGGCAAAGCCCGCATGTCAAGCCCTTGGGTAGAGGCCCTTTTACCCTTTTACCAGAAGAGCGTTCTTCCCATGTCCAGAGGCCAGAATGCATCAGAGGGAGTGTGTATACCTGTCTACCTTGGCTTTGGCACCATTATCAGATGAAAGACCAAGCAAACTCGGTAACTGTGAAAGCCATGCTGGGGTTATTTTAGTAATTAACTTTGAAAGTTAATTTGAAGCTTCAGATGGGATGAAGAGATAAAGAAGCATGCTCAGATGTAATGTTTTTGCACCTGTGAATAGGTATTTTGTAGCAAGCTATCTGCAAAACTACTTAGTGGTTTAAAGAGGACCTTCAAAAATTCCCAAGAAAAAAATGTAACACTTAAAGATATTGAGTGTGAAGTTAAAAGGTTTCAAGACAGAACTGGTCAAAGAGCTTTAACTACTAATGTTAACAGACTTCTTACTGTTATACGCAGAAAAATTAGCATAGGAATATGGACAGTGATTTCAGAATTGACTGCTAGGCTTCCCACTGCTCCTTCTAAGAAACCGTGTCACTGGCAACCACGTTATACCTTTATGTGGTTTTCTGATCACATTTAGCCTCTTTTTTCTTTTTCTTTCTTTTCTTTTTTTTTTTTAAAGATTTTATTGGGAAATTGGGGAAGGGAACAGTGTTGGGAAATTGGGGAAGGGGAACAGTGTGTTTTTCCAGGACCCATCAGCTCCAAGTCAAGTTGTTGTCCTTCAATCTTATTTGTGGAGAGTGCAGCTCAGCTCCAAGTCTAGTCGCTGCTTTTGATCTAGTTGTGGGGGGTGAGGGAGGTGGAGGCACAGCCATCCATCCCATGAGGGAGTCAAACCGGCAACCTGTTAAGAGCACGCGCTCTCGCCAACTGAGCCATCTGGCAGCTCAGCAGCAGCTCAGCTTGGATGCAGCTCACTGGCCATGTGGGAACTGAACCAGTGACCCTGTTGCTCAGAGCTCACGCTCTAACCAAGTGAGCCACCTGGCCGGCCCTAGCCTCTTTTTTCTTACATGAGTGTAGCTCTGGGATCTAGGTTCTAGACTCCACTAAAAATTCAAAGCACAAAGAAGTCACGTCTTGAAATAGAAATATCTTGTCATTGGTAAAGCATTTGGTATTTTTCATTATTTTGCATCTCATTTGTATTATGCTGTTGACTTATTGGATCGTCAGAAAAGTCATGACCCATGTTTGCAATTGATGGCATTAGTTCATTTTTGGAAGCACTAGAGTCATTTGCATCTATGTTATTTCTATGTCATTTGACAGCTGACAGTTCTAAGCTTCATTCTGAAAAAAAATTGAGCAATTTGGTTGAGTTTTGGAGATTTTACAACAAGTTGAAGATGAAAGACCAAACTGCATTTTTGCCATGTTTTCCTGTTTTACTTCCATAAAGGGAAGAACGTGTGTTAAGCTTGTGAAAAGTTGCATAAAGTTTATGGTGACAATGCTCTACAAGAATGTCAGTGCCAATGATGGTTCACGAAATTCCATGCTGGTGGTTTTGATCTTAATGACGCTCCTCGGTCAGGGAGGCCCACCAAGGTTGATGACAACAAAATAAAGGCATTGATGGAGTCAAATCCATGTTACATGACACAAGAGATTAGAAACATTGAACATCCATCATTCAAGTGTTCATGACCACCTGAAGAAGCTGGGATACGTAAGCTGGTATAAGTTCATGCAGAACTCAAAGAAGTTCATTTGATGGCACGTATAAACATCTGCAATGTGCTCATTAAACATAAGGAAAATGATCCTTTTTTGAAGCAACTGATAACTGGTGATGAGAAGTGGATTGTTTAGAACAACGTGTGCGCAAATGATCTTGGTCCTGATGTGATGATTCGACTCAAACAACATTGAAAGCAGACATTCATCAGAGGAAGGTTATGCTCTCAGTGTGGTGATGTGTTTTTGAGCTCCTAACAAGGAACCAAACAATCCATTCGAATGTGTACTGTCAGCAGTTGGACAGTTTGAACAAATCCATCATCCAGAAATGTTCAGAGCTTGTTAATTGTAAAGGAGTTGTGTTCCCTCTCGACAACGCTAGACCACACACAAGTTTGATCACCCGTCAAAAATGATTGGAGCTTGGATGGGATGTGTTGCCACACCCACCATACTCACCTGACTTTGCGCCGTCAGACTTCCACTTATTTTGCTCTCTTCAAAACTTCTTGTGAGGTATAAAGTTCAATGCAGATGAGGCTGTAAATCAGCACCTTGTTCAGTTTTTCGCAAATAAGGACAGGTCCTTCCATGAACGAGGAATTATGAAGCTCACTGAAAGATGGCAAAAGGTTACTGAAGAAAATGGGCAATATATTATTGATTGGTCTTTGTTCTTTATCTAAATAAATGACCTTTGAAAAACATAGACAAAATACGTCATGACTTTTCCAAAGACCCAATAGATTTTAAAGTCTCAGGTAGTGATGTTGGGTGCTCAACTCATATAAAAACAACATTAGAACCTACAAATAAGTCATTACTCATAATCTCTAATTTCTCACAATATAATGATGAACCTCTTGTAGATAAACCATTAGTAAAATCTAATGAATATAAAATTAACATTTGGGGGGAAAAGTTGAAGTTTTCTACTTTCTGGTAACATAGGTTTTTGTATTTCACTAGTAATTTTCAGTTTATATAGTGGTTTCACATACATTATCACATTTGAGCTTTTAATTGGCAATCTAAAATGAAGATAATCCAGAACTGAGTGTATAATTACTATGCAAATGTAGGAAAGGATTGAAGAAATGTAAATATCCATTTGTCATCTGTTATTTCATTTTGATACAAGTGCTAAACTACACTGATAGAATTGTGATTGTGGGCAATACAGAAAACAGCTTTTTTCCTCTCTGAGTTATTAGAGTTAGACAATGTATAAGTCTAAATGAGTTGGTAGAATGAAGAAATTCTGGAAATATCTTCTGTTCTCATTTTTACAAATTGTGTGAAGTTGCTAAATTGTTTATGACTATTTTGGTTTGCTTAGAAACCTTGTTAAAAAATTCATGGAAACTTATCATGCCAGACTTCAAGCTCTAGTAAGCACTTTTCTGAAAAAAATAAGCTTTTTAGTTAGAACAATTTTAGATTTACAGAATTATTGTCAAGCTAGCACAGAGGGTTTCTCTATACTCTACCTCCTGTTCACACCATTATTTCTTGCATTAATGTAGTACCTCTATTACAATCAATGAACTAATATTGAGATGTTATTATTCAATAAAATCCATACCTTATTCAGATTTCTAATACTGGTCAGGCATTTTGTAGAATGTTCCTTGATTGGAATTTGTCTAATGCTTCTTCTTGATTAATCTGGGGTTATGTTTTTTTGGGGAGAGAGATCAGAGAGGTAAAGTACCATTTTCATCACCATATCAAGGGTAGCTGCTAGCAACATGATTTATTCCTGTTGATGTTGATCTTAATCAGCTGCTTGAGGAAGTGTTGTCAGTTCTCTGCACTGTAAAGGGACTCTTTCTTCCTCCTTTCTGACCTGTCCTCTTTGGAAGGAAGTCGTGATGCTCAGCCCACACTTAAAGAGTGGGGAACTATGCTCCACCTGCTTGAGGGTGGAGTAACTACGTAAAATATATAGCCTGGTAGGTTTTTTAAACTGTAAAAAGCTGGGATGGTTTCACAAGTCAAAGATGTCAAAATCGGAAAGAGGAAAATGATGAAGAAGTCCATATGAGGAAGCCAGGAAGTGAGGAATTTAAGAAAATGGTCACAGCTGCAGTATGTGGAGGGGTCACTCTCCTCAACAGAAGGAAAGACTCATGACTTGAGACACATTCCACTCACGTTTTTTTCTGCCCATCCAGTTCCTCTGAAAAAGTGAAGCATTTGAACATTTGGAAACTATAATGAAGTCCAGAATCCTTTTACTTTCCTCCTGGGATCATCCCATGATTATAATACTTCATTCAGTGTCAATGCATATCCTACATAAGGTTTTGGTCTTAAAGTGAATAAAATCGTTTCCAGATTTCCAGGAAGAATTTAGTGCCTTTTCTTGGGAGTGGATGCAAGAAGATATGTGGTGGGAAGAGGTGCTATCTCTCATTTATATAGGGGGGAAATGAGAACGTAATTAAGTGATTTGCTAAAAATCTTTGTAATCAATGATTTCTATCTTCACCATTCATCTAAGAGTGCTGTCTCAAAATTCTCCAGAGATCTCCTTGTTGTCAAATACAATCGTCCTTCCCCTCTCCTTATTCTCCTTAATCTTTATGTTGCATTTGACTTGGTTAACTACCTCTGGTATTGGATAGTTGTTGTGTAACAAACCATCCCCAAACTCAGTGACTTAAAAAAGCAAGAACTTATTATTGCTCACACATCTATGAGGCAGCTGGAGTTTATCTAGTCTGGGTTCTGCTGGTGGTTCTTTTTCTTATGAAGATTTACTAGTTGTCTGGGAAGTCACTGGTCTGGATGTTTCTCATTCATCTCTCCAGTTCAGCATGTTAACTGTAGCATGTTTCTACCATGGCACTGACAGAAGACAAGAGAACAACTATAGTAGCAACATCTGAGGTCTTTAAGAGCTAGACTTGGATTTGGCACACTGTCATTTCTGTCACATGCCATCAGTTGAATCAAGTCACTTGGTGTTCGGGCAGGAAATACACTCTATTGTCAATGAGGTCAACTCATAGCTAGTGGTGGATGCTCAGATTAAGCGAAGAATTGTGGTCAGTAATGCAGTAATGCAATTTATCATATCCTTATTTCTTGAAACACTGCCCCCCTCCCCAAACCCAGTACTATCTTGATCCTTTCATTTTTCATTTCCTCAGTCCTTCTCCCATCAACCTCAGTGCTGTATGTCAGCTTTACCTAAGGATTAGCCTTTCAGTCCTGGCTTTCTCCATGTGTGTGCTCTGCTCTTCCTAAGAAAGCTTATCCAGGATGAAACTCTGATTCCCTAATGGTCATTTCTTATTTACCACTGGGCATTTCCATATTTCCATTTGGAATTGCTTCAACCCATGATCTTTGGCCCCATGCTCCACCTAAATC
Organism: Hipposideros armiger; assembly: GCF_001890085.2. Lineage (NCBI taxonomy): Eukaryota > Metazoa > Chordata > Mammalia > Chiroptera > Hipposideridae > Hipposideros > Hipposideros armiger. The sequence goes on from NW_017731686.1 coordinate 1,809,190, forward strand.
AATGTTCCTTTCTAATACAAAGCTGTATCTCTGAAAATAAAACAAAAATACTTGGGTCTTTAGATCATGTTTTATGTGAATGCAGAAATAAAAACCAAACAAAGCCCTAATGAAAACTTGTCCAACATGAATAGAAATTCAACATACCAAAACTTAAAAGAAATTATATTTGAAAGAAAAAATAATGACTGGAAGAATATTTAAAACCATTACTTATAAAAAGGTTAAAGTTACTAATATTTTGTTTAACCTAGAGATTAATAGGGTGTCATGACCACCATGTTTAGATAATTGAAAGTGTGTGCTGTGGGAAGACCTGAAGTTGTTTCTTTGTACAAAACTACACCCAATGGATGGATTTGGGGGATGGAAAATTTTAGTTTGATATAAGGAATAAATTTTTAGTAAAAAGACCTATACAGAAACAGAATGAGCTAATATCTTTATTTTTCACTTGTGTCAGTCCCTTCTCCAAAAGTATCTTGCTTCTCCATCTCCCAATAATTTATTAGAATCTTACCCATCCTTCAAGCTTATCCCAAGCCTTCATCCCTCTGTAAACTGACTTCCCAAATTTTATCGATCCCTTTCAACTCCTCTCGGTGATCTCATGCCCCATCCCAACTAAATTAAGGGCTCTTTGAAAGTGGAAATACACCCTACTATTTTATAATTTCAAGTATGAAATACAATGCTAGGGTTATAATAGGAATTCAGTAAATTCTTACTAGTTTACTGTTTGATCTCAAATTTCCCAATTTGTAATCTGGAACCATTAGACTTGGGTAGAATTTGAACCAGATTGAAATGCTCAAGAATCTGATCATTTCACATGAGGACGTGGTTTCTGATTTTAATGATAGCCTGAAGGAAGTAACAGATTTTGCCATCACTTGCTATCCAAGATTATAGTTTCCTACTTACCAAAAAAAGACACTGAATTTAGAGATCCTCTATCTAAGATCTTAAATTTACAGCTCTGATAATTTGTTGGGAGTGGGAGAGCGAATATGCCACCACTTCCTCATGTCTGAAAATTACTTAAAACAATAATCAGCTGGTGAGTGGGAATATATGACGTGGAGGAACACATGCAACACTGGAGAACTGTCACTCTAGTTTGTATTCAGGTCTGCCTGTTGTCATAGTTACTGATGTACTCAAAGCAATTTCCTTCTCAAATTACACTCTGTAAAACTTCAATGAAAATAAGCTATTCTTCTTGATTTATTTTTCTCTATCCATGAATGGAAGCTAAAAAATAACATCAATTGCATAGTTGTTTTCATAGTGTTAGCAAGATTTTAAACATGCAAAAGGAATAAGAGATTTAATCAAAATCAGTACCTCTGATTAAGGTTGCACCTCATTTGTTCAGCAATGATTCATCGAGTAGCTAGGGATTGGGACACAACTATGATTATGGCCCAGTCCCGGCCCTAAAAGAGATTAGAGTTCTGTGAGGGAGAGAGATGAGTAAAGGGATGCATTTCAATGAAATATAATCAGTGCTCTGGTGGAAACAAAGCATAGAGAGAACCATGGGGACCCGAAAGAGAAACACCTCGTCAAGTTTGGGGTGCTGGTACAGTCAGATCAAAGGGAGGCCTCCATGCTGTGAGTCTGGAAACATGGTTCCTGTGAAGCAAATGTATTTTCGGTCACTTTGGGTGCAGGACATTGATGTGACCCTGTAGGCTGGGCTCACGGAGCAGTGGAGTGAGGAGACCAGCACTTTACGTGCAAAATGCTATCACCTGCTGATATTCACACACAGACCTTCCTTTCTGCTCTGGCTGCAGGAACTCCTTCACAGACATCCTCCGTGCCATCCTGCTGTCGTTGGAAGTCCTTATTGAAGATCCAGAGCTTCAGATAAATGGGTTCATTTTAATTATAGACTGGAGTAATTTTTCCTTCAAACAAGCCTCCAAACTGACACCTTCCATCCTCAAACTGGCCATTGAAGGGTTGCAGGTATGTGTAACGAATGTACAATGTGAAGCTGTGTGTGACAGTGTTCTTTTTCCTTATTGCAACCACAGTAATATTTGTCTTTTAGAATGGATTCTCCTGTGAATACTCTGTATTTTTACCTCAGCTTGCGTTTAGATGTTTGTTTTTTTTAATTAGCTTTCATTTTCATTAATAACTCTAAATTGCTGTTACCACGGGCACAAATTACCTACTGCAGCAATTATGAATAAAGCTTGGAGATGTTTAGCCTAATCCATCTGAGAGTTTACAAAAATTAAAACTAGGAAACATCTGCTTTATGAGGATGTCCTATATAGAAGTGGCATGGGAGCTTTCCAGAGCTTCTAGAAACATCTTTGTACCCCAGCAATGCACCCTGTGGATTCTCACTTCCCAGAATACACTGTGCTGAAGTGTTTGTATTAAAGTAGATCCCTTTAGTGCAAACAAAGGAAGCAGATGAGACTCTACTTCCTGTTTGTGTGGATGTTGTCAGGACTCTGGGGAAGGATTTTCTGTGCGTGTGAAGGTTAGGGTAGTCAGTCTCCAGGGTATTCTACTTTTAAGGACCTGCGATTCTACCAAAAGTAATGAACTCGGAGAGGTGATGCTGCTTAGCTTCCTGGTGATACATTATTATAGTGCAAAAGTAAAGGCACAGTGCAGGGAGATTGTGAATCAGCATAGATAAAACTCATGTCCCTTCTTAATTTTGTAAGAAGATGGACTCAATGGGGTGACTCCTCCTCCCAATAGATGGCAGTTATACGCAGCTATGTAGTAGCAAAATATTTCTGAATTCTCAGATCAAGCAGCCATTACTTGTGCTCTTCAAAGAACAAGCCTTGAAATCCCATTCAGTCACTCATTGTATTCTGGTGCAATGAGCAACTGGTGGGTCTTTTTCTTACCCTGTGGCTGATTCACATTTGGCTCCCAGCAAGTATCTAGGGGGCCTCTGATAAACATGTTTATTGAATGGACCTTATTTGATTTAAACGGTTCCCTACTTCAAGGGGAGGAGAAGCAGAGCAGGTATCTCGGGAGAGGAGGGGTGCATACACACTGCTCCAGGAATGCCACGTGGTCCTGGGCGGCCACATCATGCAGTGGGCTGGGGCACATCTTTAAAGCCACTTCTGCATGTCCAGGCTACGTGGAGCATCCTGCCTTGCCTTAAAACTCCCAGCCATAGACTTGTATTTTCTTTACTATCAATCATTTTCTCTTAAATCTAACTTCCTTTTCTCCAATGCCCTGTCTTCCAAGCCTCTGAACATTTGATCTCTCTCTCTCCTTAAAGCTTATATCGAAGGGAGTTTTAACATAAGCTGAAAGGTTTATTTCATGCCTCTAACTATGCTGACCATATTTCCAGGATTTTCTGTGCTAGCACAAGTTCATTTAATTTTCTCTTTTTTAAAAAAGAGACTTCATTACATGTATAAGCAGCTGCAATTCAAGTTCAATGTGTTTATAATATTTTTTTCATAAATCAAAAAGGAAAAATGTCCTTTATCCTACATTGTGTTCCAGTTTTTCTTTCCGAAAATGTGTGGATTATGTAACATGTCCCTTGCCAATTTCACCAGGCTGATGTGGGTCTTCCTGAGTTAATGCATGTGAATGTGTTTTAAAATGTAAAGTTATAAGCTATTTTTACAAGGAATACTAGATGACCTTTTGTGGGGCAAGGTGGGTCCCATCTGGGCTTTCACTTGTCATGTACGAGGATCTGGAATGAATTCTGCAATGTCTTATAGTTCTGGTTAAGGAGCGGCCTCTACTGAGAGAAAGGGAGATACATGAGGCCAGGGTCTGAGTGGAGAAAAGGTATATGTTTCCATCAGCTCAGAGAACAGTGGCCTGGACCCGTTTCCTACTCTCCCCTTTTATAAAGGAAGGTAAACTCCCCTGACTGTGGCGAAGCATCAGGCCATCCTGGAGTCAGGCTATCTGGACGGGGAGGCAGCTTTTCTGTGGACTCCGCCTACCTAAGCCCTGAAGACCTGGAAACACTTAGAAAGGTTCAGTCCCTCCCACCAGAAGGACACCAATGGGCGCAGCTCCTCTATCCAGGATACGACTCCCTGTGCCGTTTAGCTTGTTGTCTTGGCAACTGTGACAAAGCGCTCAGGGTCACTGTAGATAGTTTTGTTCTTGCCCAACAGTGACTAGTCAGCTCTGACCAGCCACTGGCAACATCTCATAGCAGGCTCTCCTGTCTGGGGCTTTGGGGACATTCAGACACCGTGGTCACCCGTCCATTAGCTCTCTCAGTGACCTTTCTTCATTGCAGGCATTGTTTCCATCCCTCGTGTAGCCACTGACCACTTTTGACATTTCAAAAAAGTCATAAGTGTTATTAAAAAGAATTTATGCCTTTGTCGTCACACCATTATACAAGGGGAGTCCCATCCAGGGCTCCATTTGTCAGTCATGAAGATTCAAGATAAATTCCACAACCCCACCAGCACTGAAGGCTTCAACTGGTGGAGAAAGGGAAAGAGACTATATAAAGCCAGTGTCAGTGAGAGACAAGAAGCCACCTCCTCTCCTGTGCACCCTCAGAAGACCCGAGGAGGTCAGGATGTCCTGCTAGACACGCGAGAGATTGCGGGAGAGGGAGGTCCTATATTCCTGTGAAGGGAACTTGCTCTCTCGCCGTCCTGCCTTTTGTAGGGTAGATGTAAGAAAGTAGTCTTGTCAGGAGGAATAATGAGACCGCTTTTGTACTAGCCCATCTGATTTGGGGTTTGGAGTATTTATAGGAGTTGTCTAGGATTACCTACTGCTCAACCACTGGAGAACTTGGGGCCCTGGGCTCCCTCCATATAAGTAAAATAACCCCTCCCACAGGGAGAAAGGGGTGGGGACCACTGTTCAGACAGTGAGAATTTAGGGTCATTTTTGGTCATTCTTGCACCTTGTATCACAAAAGTTCCAGAACCCTGAGTTTTAGCCCTATAACCTCCATCCTTACCTGTTGATAAGATAGGCCTTCAATGAGGCCTTCAATTAAGTAATTCTGGCAGGTTGTGTTCTCCAGGGAGCAGACTCTGACACAAAGATTGACATTCAGGAGGTTTATCAGGGGGTGCTCTTGGGGTCAACATGTAGAAGGGAAGCTGTGGAGGAAAGTTTGGCAGAAGGAGACAGTAAGCTGGGATTCAGTCATTTCCAATGAAAGCCTCACACATTCAGAAGCTGAGATGATCCCTCAGAGCTGTCCCTGGTTGGGACCAAGGAGCTGGGCCTTTATATTCACACGTTGTTCAGTCATTGGGTGCAGGCTGCCCAGGAAAGTGGCTGTGAGCTTGGACAAAGTGTCTCGGTTCAGCCCGAGGCCCCAGAGGGCACTGTCATCTGAGAACTTTCTCTAGGCAGCACCCCTAGCCTCCGTTCTGAAGGAGACCTGACTACATATCAGAGTATGTGCTGTAATATGAAATAGGTATCTGAAATATTCTGCACTTAATGTCAGAGAGCTTTATTCTGAAACTGGATGTTTAACTTTTTCCCCCCTTAGCTACATACAGTCCCAGTTAACCCCAAAGTGGAGGTGATACCAGGTAATATAGGCCTGATAGGCACTGGGCTAGCAGCTTGGTGATAGTCTTATATTTGGGTCTACCAGCTGTACTTCTATGCTTCAAAAGGAAATTATATGCATGTAACTGATCTTTGACAAAGTAGCACAGGTAGCACAATGGAGCAAAGATAATCTTTTCACCAAATGGTGCTGGAACAACTAGACATCTACATGCAAAGAAATGAATCTAGATACAGACTTTACACTCTTCACAAAATTAAACCAAAATGGGTCATAGACCTAAATGTAAAATGCAAAACTATGAAACTCCTAGACGATAACATAGGAGAAAACCTGTTTAGCTTTGGATATGGTGATGATTTTTTAGATACAACGCCATAGGCACAATCCATGAAAGAAATAATTGATAAGCTGGACTTCATTAAAATTAAAAAATCTCTGCTCTGCAAAAGACACTGTCAAGAGAATGAGTAGAAAAGCCACTGACTGGGAGAAAATATTTGCAAAAGATACATCTGATAAAGGACCATCATCCAAAATACACAAAAACTCTTAAAACTCAATAGTAAGAAAACAAATAGTCCTACTTAAAAATGGCCCAAAGACTTGAACAAACACCTCACCAAAGATGATGTACAGATGGCAATAAGGGTATCAAAAGATGCTCCACATCATATGTCATTAGGAAAAATGCAACTTAAAATAGCAGTGAAACATCACTACACACCTATTAGCATGGCCCAAATCTGGAATGCTGACAACACCAAATCCTGGCAAGGGTGCAGAGCATCAGGAACTCACATTCATTGCTGTGGGAAAGCAAAATAGTACAGCCTCTTTGGAAGATAGTTTGGCAGTTTCTTACAAAACATACTTTTACCATATGATCCATCAATGTTGCTCCTTTGTATTTATGTAGAGGAGTTGATATGCGCACACGAATGTCTATAGCAGCTTTATTCATAATTTCCAAAACTTGGAAGCAGCCAAGATATCTGTAGGTAGTTGGATAAATAAACTATGGTACATCCAGACAATGGAATGTTAATCAGTGCTAAAAAGAAAGGATCTATCAAACCATGAAAAAACATGGAGGAAACTTAAATGCAAATTACTAAGTGAAAGAAGCCAATCTGACAAGCCTACGTAGTGTATGATTCCGACTATGTAATATTCTGGAAAAGGCAAAACTGTGGAGACAATAAAAATATGAGTGGTTGCCAGTGGTTGAGGGTGGGGGCAGGGAGGGATGGTAAGTGTAGCACAGAGGATATACCATACAATAATGATGGATACATGTTATCGTACATTTGTCCAAACCCATAGAATGTACATCAGGAGTGAACAATAATGTTAACTATGGACTTTGGGTGATTATAATGTGTCAATGTAGGCTCATCAACTGTAACAAATGTACCACTTTGGTAGAGGACATTGCTAATGGCGAAAGCTGTATTTGCATGGTAGCAGGGGGTTTATGGGAAATCTCTGTACCTTCTGCTCAATTTTGCTATGAACCTAAAACTGCTCAAAACATAGTCTTAATTTTCAAATGGCAGTTATACTGACCCTGGCAACAAATCATCAAAAAATGATATATGCATAGAGCTTTGGTTATGCATTTCATAAGCAGAATTAATTAATGAGTTATAATAATAATCATATATAAGACTGCTCTTTTAGGAATCATCAGATTCTTATACCACAAGTTACCGGTATCAGTTAATCATGAAATTCTAATACTCCTACTTTTAAAGCAATGCTTTGAGGAAATGTCATTGTTTGGAATATTAAGTTATTCCAGTTACATAAACATTCTATGAATAATTAGTTCAAAGAATTTTAGTTAAAAACTAATTTTGAGAATGCCTAGAAGTCATTTTCTCTTACTCTGCTGTTTGATCTCTTAAATGTGGTCAATAATGCCTAAAAGAGCTGTTGTATCTCTTCATTACAACTTGTTTAAAATTTTAATCAAACTAGAAGTAATATTTATGCCACTGCCAGCAATTTAATACAGCATGACATTCGTTTCAGTTCCGCTGGGGAATTCTGGAAGAATGAGCAAATGATGAAGTCTTGCTCTTGAGTTTTGTAATGTTTCCAAAATCAATTTTTGGAATTATGTCTTATAAATCACTGCAGCCCAACCATTACAATCAACACACTGCATTTATCAATGTCCATCCAACCCAGATACTTACAGAGCTTACTGTGCTGAAGCATTTTCCTTAGGAAGAGATGTAGCCGTGTGTCCCACAAGCTTTTTCCAGAATGTTTGATTCCTTTAAGGATCCAGACATTTGTTAAGGGTTTAGAGAAGCTTACTTTTCACTCACCAGAGGAGGTGTAGGCAGCACTCTTTTTTTCTTGCCCCCTCACTTTCTGCTCATGTCATTTTCCTCTGGCTGGTCAGACACTCTATCAGCTCATTAACTCTTTATCCAAGGTTTACTGCGTGGCCATTGTTGTTGTTGTTAAAGGTTATTTTATTAAAAAAAATAAAATATATATATATATATCAACTTTGATTCAAACTCTCCCAACAGCTTTGAGCCAGTCTAGTGGAAAAGGCGGTCCATTGCTTTTCCAACGCTTAACCCAAATGTGGGAGGGGGATTTGGAGCAATGCTCAAAGGCTCAGCCAACTGCGAACCATCCATCTCACCAGAGTCCCTTTTTATTAAACCATTTCAGACCTTGGTCCATTCTCTTTAGCCTTCTTCCTACATCCTACTTTTTCAGCCCTTTTCCAAAACATATGATATATTTCCTTGCCCTTGGGGAATTCCAAATGCCATTTTCACTCAAAAGATTAGAATAGTAAAAAGTCTGTCCATTCAGTGGGCAACATGACAGTTCCTGAGTATAAATGAATGAATAGTGTGATTAGAAATTTGAAAAGGCAGGTTGGGCAGATCCATGGCAAGTTAGTAGTAAATTCACACCAAATCAAGAGTCCATAGCTCAGACATGCAGACATACTGCTGACTCCTGGTGTATTCATTCAACATAAAATGTGGGTCAGGTACCCTTCTAAATGGGATTACAGCAGAGCACAAAGCCAACCTGGCTTCCTGAAGCTTACATTCTAGGGCTTTCATACCCATAAAGTTGTCTGCAAACAGGTAATATCAGCATCACCAGGAGCTGCTTAGAAATGCAGAATGTCAGGCCCTACCCCAGACCTACTGAATCAGAATCTTCATTGCAAGTTCTCCAAGTCATCCGTAAGCACGTTAAAGTTGCAGAGGCACCGCTCTCTAACAGGTGGCATTACAGTGTGATGGGATGGATCTCAATTTCAAGTGCATCAGACTGCCCCAGAGGGCTCGTTACAACCCACACCCCAGAATTTCTGATTCCGTAGATTTGGAGCAGGGGCCGTGAGTTTACCCTACAAAAATGTTCCCAGGTGCTGCTGGTGCTGCTGGTGTGTGTGGGTGACACATTGCTCTGGGTGACACCAGAGTCCAAATATTTGGGCTTCAATCCCGGCTCTGCCAATTAAAGACCTCAGGCAGGTCATTTATCTCTCTAGGTTTCAGTCTTGTCATCTGTAAAAGGTGGTGTCATACTGCCTGCTCGGTTTATGGTGAAAATTAAATAGTATGTGAAAATTGCCTCGGTCATCGTCAGTGCTCACTGAATAATGGAGTGTTATGGAAAGACTGGGAAGGCTAGCGCTCTCTGTGGGCTCCTGTGGCTCTAATGCACGGATTTAAATGAGATTTCTCTCCATTCCCCCAGTTGTGCAAGTTTGGGTCCCTGAAAATTAGACCCCGCCAGTCTATTCACTGGCCCTGAACAAGGGAGCGGCCTGTCCTTGCTCTCTTTGGTTAATGACTTAGGTCCAGATGGTGTCACCTGCCCAGGCTGTATGTAGCACTGGCGGTGCCTTTTCTTTCTATTCATGTGGTGTGATCCTTTTAATTATCACCCAACAGTCTACTCCCGACACCTTTGCAGTTGGGTGATTAATGGGGTCGAAATTCACCTTTTCCATTCTGTAGGACTCTTTTTAGCAGTAACATGTGCAGTGTCTTTTATTTATTTATTTTTTTTAGATTTGTAGTAAGTTTTTTTTTAATTTTTTTATTATTAGTTTCAGGTGTACAGAACAATGCAATAGCTATCCTTTTCACCCCTCACAAAGTAACAACCCCTCTCCCCCCATCCACTGCCCTCCCACCCCCGATATCATACTTGTCTATTACAATTCTATTGACTCCATTCCCACACTCTACTCCACGTCCCATGACTATAGGTATATATAATTGTAGTTGACATACAATATTCTTCAACATCAGCTTCAGAAATACAGTGCGGTGGTCAGGCCTCTACACTGTCTATGCAGTGGTCTCCTTAATGCAGTGTCTTTTATTGATTCTTACATTTTTTCCCCGTACTAAAGAATATGCGATAGGAAGAGATCAAAAGAAGAGGATATTTGTATTTTGCCAAGAAGGTTTGTAATTCATGCTTTCTAAACACTCTGGGTATGCTTTCTCTCTAGACAAACTACTTTTTACCTTCTCAGGCCACAAAGCTGTAATTCTGAATTTGCAATCATGCAGTGTGTTATTATGGAAATATTAGAGGAATAAAATATCTCCTTTAATGCTCTACCTTGTTAAGTGTCAATTAAACTCGGGAAGATAATTAGAGCTAATGACACTCAGGTGATCCTGATGGCAGACAGTATGGCCCATTTAAAACAGTTCCAATTAAACAGGTTTATCTCCGGCATACTTTTGATAAATGGTTTTTCTGAACTCTTATGCATTATAGACCTAGTCAATGCTCGGATTTATCCATTTGAGAAACAGTTACCAAGCCTTTACTTTGAGTCAGCCGCAGAAGTAAAGAGATACAATCCCTGCTCTCAAGAGGTCACGGTTCAAAGCAGAGGTAGCCCTATAAACAAGTGATGAGGATGAGGCAGCACATGCAGAAACGGAGATAAGCCCCAGATGAATATAATCCCAATCTCGGCAGCGGTAGTTAGGGACGGCATCCTGGGCAAGGTCACACCTGAGTCTTAGCAGGTGAGAGCAAAATAGCCAAATGAAAGCAGGGTGAGAGAAATTTCAGGCACAGGCGATATTATGGGGAAAAGCACAGAGGCGAGACATAGCTCAGGGAGAAGGAGAAAATGAATTCATTTCCTATTCCTGGGGTGCCCTTTGCCCTGGTAAGGAGCGTGGTCTTTGCCTGCAGATATTGGGAGCCATGGAACAGACTGAAGCAGGATAGCAACACAGATGTGCATTTCACATGGGATCAATTCGGTGAGCGAGAGCAGGGACGACTTAAAGGCAGGCGAGCCAATTAAAGGCAACTGCAATAATTCAAGGAAGAAATACAGTAAGTCCCCGACTTATGAACGTTCAAGTTGCAAGCTTTCACAGATATGAACGAACCTCGCCTTACAAACATTCATAGATGCGAACAAATCGTGGAAGTAGCTCACGTGTCTGCCGGACGTTGTCACAGTTGTGCTGCTGTGTGCTTACTGTACAGTGTGATAGTGTACAGTAGTACAGGGCTCACTCAGAGCCCAGGATGTCCGGAAGCAAGAGGCAAAGCAGTGGTGATGTGGAGGGGACTGCTAGGAAGCGCAAAGACTCACTTTGTCAGACTTACAAATGAGTCCAACTTACAAATGTTTTCCTGGAATGGAACTCGTTCTTAAGTCGGGGACTTGCTGTAATCAGTCTAAACTAGGAGTGATAGAGAGGGTTCAACAACTGCATAGGAAGTGAAACAAGGCAGAGCTTGGTGATTGACACTTGGGAGTGGGAAGTGGAGGGGGAGTCAAGGATGAAGTTTAGGTGGGCAGCTCGGGTGAAGGGTGGGTGGTGGTGCCAACCTATGAGGTCGTGCTGAGGGGAGCGGGCAGGTGGGGAAGGTAATGAGCATTCTGTGAGCATTGGACATGTTGAGTTTAAGATTCTGGGGGATATTTTAATTGTTTATATTAAGTCTGAGCCGAGGGGAGAGGTCTTGTCTGGATCTAGTATTTGAAGTCATGAGAAAGGTAAAGATCATTCAGAGGAAAGCTATGGAGTGAAGAACAATGACAGTGAAAAGAACCCAACTGAAGAGCAACATAAACGGACAAGTTAGATAAAGAGAAGCCCACAAAGAGAAAGGGGGTGGGACTGAGGCAGGGGGCTATGGAGAAAATCCAGAGCTCATCTCCTGACAGGAACTAAGTGAATTAGGGCTTCAAAGAGGGAAACTGTTTCACCGCAGCAGTGGGGATGGCATCCAGAGAACGCTGCTTTGAGGGAGGAGGTGGAGAAAGGGAAAAAACCCTATCAAGAAATATGTCCCACAAACCATAGAGGGTGGGAAAATGAAGGAATGAGAACAAGAAGATGGTAGTGGAAGAAGTGTTTCATCTTGCTTTTCCATTAGACAAGATTTTCAGTGCAGGAATGTTTTAAGGGCCTTCACACTTTTTTTTTTTTAAGATTTTTATTGGGGAATCGGGGGAAGGGGAACAGACAAGTTGCTGTCCTTTTGTTCTTCAGTCTAGTTGTGGAGGACGTTGCTTCACTGGCCCAAGTTGGCACCA
>NW_017731686.1:1821477-1839717 GCF_001890085.2 Hipposideros armiger
AGCTGTAGAGGGCAGTGTCACTGGCCCTCATATGTGGGATCCAAACCGGGGCCCTCTGGCGTCCCAAGCCAGTTCTTAACCAACACGCCACTCGGGCGGCCCAAGGGCCTTCACACTTTCGTGGAGGATGTCTTGACAAAGGATTGACTATTGTGAATTGTTTAGTTCCACATTTATAGCTCCCAGCACACCAAAGAAGACATCCCTGCCTCTAATTATTATGCAATAAAGTGTGACATGGCTATCCAAGGACTCTGCTGTGAGTATATTATATTTATGCAGAAATATGGATTGCTAGTCCTGTCAGTGTCCTAGGGGACCTCAAACCATAGAGTCGAGCCGTATTCAGCATTCTTGAAGGGCCCTCAGTTGAAACAAACCTGGGTGGAAACCCTTATCCTGAACAACCCATTGTCTCCAGTAATCAAAAGATAGGTATTAGAATAATACATATTGCCAAAGAATCAGTCACAGCTCTTTGGTTTTACAGAATAGAACACCAACTTAAATCTTGCTCAAGTAAAACAAAAATCAGGTGGGGGACATTGCATAATAGAAAAGTTGAGAGCTATGTACTGTATCTTCCAGGTTCAGCTAGAACTGGAGTTGAAGTTGAAGCAATGCCACCAGGATTCAGTCTCTCTTTGTCAATCTCTGTTGCACTATTCTCTGTACTGACTTCATGTTCAGACATGCATCTCCATAGGGTGACAATGAAGACACCAGCAGTTCCAGATACAAGTGACCTCTGGTGTCTGCATTCTTGGCAGGTTAAGGGGGTTGCGAGATCCTCTGGCCAGACCAGCGTGTGAGCCCACCCAAGACACTACACCTGAACCACATAGACCAAGAATGTCAGAGGACTGGGCCCCCAAAATATGCTGGGAAATGACAAAAATTTTCACTTGGAATCCTAATGTAGAAAAACAGAGGGAAGTTTTCCTGCAATTCTCTACTTGCTAACCAATGTAGCAACTAGGAATTAGGAAGTTGAGTTTCGTTTCCGCTTGGCAACTATTTCCATGGATAACCTTGGGAAAATGGGTTAACACCCATAGACTTAGGGTTCTTCATCATCAAAAATTAATGGGGTTGGACATAAGCAGTGGTCCTCAAACTCTATTATACAAACTATTATACAAATCACTGGAGGGCTTTTTAAAACTCTGATTACAGGGTCTCATCCTTGGAGTGTCTGATTCAGTAGGCTATCGATGGGTAGGGTGGTAAGTGAGAATTCGCATTTTGGGCAAGTTTCCAGGTAATCCTTGTGTGCTGATGTAGGGACCACTCTCAACAACACTGGACTCGATAATTCCTTACAACCCTTTTTATCACCTAATGCTGCACACCTATAATTTTACTTCCATGGGAAGCTAGTTATAGTGCCCACACCAGGGATAGGGAAGCCCATATGTACCAAATCTAAACAATTAGAACACAGTGCTGAAAATAATTTTGAGGCAAACTCCATGTTGAGGCAGAAAAGGATGCTGGCATTGATTCGTGATGTCTGCCTTCACAATGGATGTTAAATGAGCAAGCCTGCCACATACTGTCCACTCCAGATCTGGGCATTTCTAGCTGAACTACTCTGGGGGCAATCTAGTATTCAAGATATAAGAAGTAAGAAGAATAACCACAGGGTAAGACAAACATCATGAGCAGCTCATAGTTTCTAGTCCAGGTTAAAAATAAGCCAACGTGATGATGGTGGTGGTGGTGGTGGTGGTGGTGGTGGTGGTACCTATTATTGAAAGCACTTTCACATAGCTCCTTATTTGAGCCTACCCAAAGCCCTTGGTAACAAGCAGAGCAGGAGAATGACAAATCATCACTTCAAAATAAAAATGTGAAAAAGATTGATTGGAACAATCAATGAAACATGAATTCTGAATGAGATTTTGGTTGCCATGGAGGCCAACTAAAGACCCCAGACTTTTGGTTGTGTCTCACCACTAGAGAAGGAAGACTTTGTGAAAATAAATAGGTGATAAAATGCAGCCTCCTTTTCACCAAAAGAAAGCATTTGTTGCTAAGAAACCAGTAAGAATTGTTAATCCCTTTTAGCACAAAGAAAAAAATGTCAAAATGCAGTTTCTTATTTTTACATTTAGTAGGACCTCATTTTTATATAATAAGTATTTTATTGAGGTGGAATATGCATTCAGAGAACTACCCAAGTCGTAAGTGTGCAGCCAAGTGAATTTTCGGAAAATGTCAACATTTAAGTAACTAAATGCAGATCAAAAAACCAAAACAACAAAAACAAAAAACAAAACACAAAATAAAACAAAACAAAAAAACACCAAAAAACCCCCAAAACACTACAGGTTACCCAGAGGCCTCTGCTTCCCCCTCCCATAACTGACTCCCAAAGGTCACTGTCCTGACTCTACCTCACAGATTAGTTTTGCCAGAGAACAGTTTGATTTCAGGGAAAAGAAGAGACTTACCTTGTGTCCAGGTGTTCCTGAGTCAATCATTCTTTTATAGTATGATAACACTTGGTATACTACCTGCTTGTATTTTTTTCATCAAAGTTCTAAAACTGTTAATGTCTACATTTGGAATTAAATAAATAAAATTGTTCTTAGAAACTATTGAAGCTTAGAAATGCAGTCGCACATTGTCTTTGTGGAATTTATACCACAATTGTATCTCATAGGATATAGAATATGCAGCATCAAATAACTGTTCCAAAATTACTGTATTAGACTTATACACTTCATTCTTAAGAGAATCCCTCAAACTTACCCTTAGAACCCATTTATTCTCATTGTACACATGATTCTTGTCGATTTGGTCACGTAGTCGCCAAGCTCACCACATATTAAAAGTTTGTAACAAGAATTTGGTTGAGGGGCTAATCCACATTTGCATATGAACTATATCAAGACATAACAGGTGTCAGCCAGGGAAGAAACACACAAAAAGGTCACATTTTACTATTGAAACTAGAAAGCACAGTGATTGCGGCCATTTAGCAGAGGGATTAATGTGCTCTGAGAGCATCAGCCCACCATGGCGCCAGCCATGATCCTGAGCTATCTGGAAGCGTTTCAGTCACATTCAAAAGCATTACCAAAGACACCATGGGAATGTGTGCAACAGTGAGAGAGTTTCATCTAAAATAGTGAAAATGTGATACAAAAAATTTTACAGTTTAGGAGACACACTCTTAATCACTAGGATAACACAGGAATCCCAGAAATTATTAATTATTTTAGAGTTTTAGAGAAGTTTTATTATATAGTGAAAATAGTTTACACATTGCCAAGACGGGGCCCTTTAAAGGTTTGGCTTTCAGATTCCCTGAAATGAAAGAACAGTAGAGGCTCTAAGTGCCTCCAGTTGTTGAAATTTGTAACATTCTCTAAACTCATCTTCCGCTCCAAAAGTCCACCCTTGGGGGTTCGTATACATGTTCAGGATAAAAAAAATTGTAATACTGGTAACTAAATATTTAAAAATGCAAATTACATACAGCTCTACTCAGAAATAAACATTTTAAACCTGGGCATCTGTTCTTTTCACTTCGTTGTACACAGTGAACAGTATTCTAGTGCTTTAAATAGTTTTTAATTTTTTTAACATTATTTATAATGATGCATAGTATTTCGTTGTTTAATTACATGATAACATACTAACCAATCCCAGCTGTTGAATGTTTAGAGTGTTCACACTTTTTTCAGTATTATGTAAAATGCTGACATGAATGTTCCTTTAGCTAAAGTTTTGACCTCATGAATTACTTCCTTGGGATAATGCGTAGAGGTGAAGTGCATCTTGAAGGTGCTCTATAGAAAAGTTATTTTTAAAGCATCACCAGAAATATATTAGAAGGTCTGCTTCTGAACCAAAATCAACACTGGGTATTAAAACTAAGTTGTGCTGTATTTGTAACTTTTCCAAGATGCCTCCACCACATGACCCCTATTTGTTTTAATTGGCTCTGAGTACTTTGATTACTAGTGATGTGCAACATTTTTCCAAATGTTTATTAAACAATTATATTCTCTTTTCTGTATATTGCTTGTGAATGCCCTTCGTCCATTTTTTCATTTGAGGTTTTTAAATATTATTTTATTACTCATTTGTAAGAGATTTGTATTATTTAAGCTAATTAACCTTTTATCACATCACAGGCATGTTTTCATAATTTGCCTCTACAATGAACAGTGTTTATTTTTGCTGTTCTTGTTTAAAGTAGTTTAAAAAACTTATATGATCCAGTCTGTTAAGTTGCCTTTGCTAGGACTTAGAAAGTCTTTTTTTTCCCCTCAGTTGTCTTTTCTTAGACTTGAATTTTTTTTTAATTATTTTTTATTATGAAAAACACATTTTTTAGAATTAGTTTCAGCTGTACAACACAGTGCAATAGTTATACATTTTACCCCTCAAAGTGACAACCCCCCTCCCCCAATCCGCTGTCCCACTTCCCCCCAATATCATACATATCTATTACAATTCCCTTGACTCCACTCCCACACTATAATCCACATCCCATGACAGTATATATAGAATTTTTTTTAATTTAACATTTTTATCTATCAGAATTTACACTTGAAAAGATGTGAGGATGGGATCTAATTTAATTTTTCTGTATGTATTTTTATTATTCCTAATACCAGTTATTGGATAGTGCATCCTGAAATGCATTTTAGAAGGTGGATAAATCAATGCTGAAGAAATATTAAGTAGAGTTGTGACAGAGTTAGTTATTCATTAAATTCTTTCTGTGAGAAATCTGAGTCAATTTTTGATAAGTATGAGTAGTAATGTGAATTGGTAAAGGACAGGGAGGTGAGGCTCACTTCAATTCAGCAACTGTTTAGTCAACTTACTATGGACCAGAATCCCAAGCAAGTATAGATAGAGGGACCAGCTGCTCACACACCCAGGACAGGACAAAGATTAGCTTGGTGTTTCTCTGGGGCCACATGGGAGGAAAGGAAAAATGTGCAGTTGTTTTGGGGCACAAAATCTGAACTGAAGAATTTGAAAAACACCTTTCACTGCTAAGGAATTTAAAAATATATACTCATAAAGATGATTTCTCCTGCTTCAATAATATTAGCATGGAGCTTAGTCATTTAAAGATATTAGTGGAGAGTATTAACAATGTGAAAAAAAAACTTAAAAGATTAAGCTAATGCCAGCTCAACTGGAATGTCATTAATTGAGAGGAGTAATCCCTAATGCCTTAATCCATAGACTCATTAAGGATTTGAAATAAATTATGAATAATTTGTTTCATTAATGGAATGGGGTTTTAATTAAGATATTCTTGGAAAAACAAGAGTACAGGCCAACGTTAAAGTGGATTTTAAGACTTCGGAAGGGCAAACTCAATTCAAAATGAGATCTAGGGAAGAGAGGACCTGATTCAAAAACTGTAAAGGGAATGCCCTCCTAATAAAAATAAAGCCTGAGAACATTCTGAAATACTTCTCTCAGGTTAGAGCATGTTATTGTTAAGTACTTTGGTACAAAGTTCTATTTCTTTATTGTTTTTGTGTCATTTTCCTTAATATTCACAATTCTTAAAAAGTTGAGTGTTTTATTACATCTTCCATAAGAAAGTTAGCTACATATAAGTCTAACTCCAAGAATAATAGACACATAGAGAAAATGATCAACTCTAAGCATAAACCTAATATTCAATATTTAAGAGCTACCGTAAGCTGCCCTACTCTACTTATCTAAGTTTATTTATCAGTGCTGTCTAACACTAAATTTTAGAACTAAAAGTGAACTTGTGGATGGTATAGATCAGTGGGTCACAGACGTTAGCATGCTTCAGAATTCACAGGAAAATTGTAAAAATTGGAAAGATTACTGAGCACATCCTATTTCTGATTCCATAGGTCTAAGGTGGGGTCTGAGAATCTGCATTTCAGTCACTTTCACAAATGATGTTTATGCTGCTGATCTAGGAAACCCTAGTGATTCTTGAGGATCACTACTATAGAGCACCTTCCTATACAAATAATAAATCAAGAATCAAAAATGATTTGCTCAATATCACAAAACTAGTTAGTGACACAACTAAAAACATCATTGTAAACTTTAGGAACAGGTTTTCAAGGTTAGAGTTTGTGACTCTAAACTTGTGTACAAATACCATTTTCTCCCTAAATAAAAATTTGTTTTGAAGTCATAAATGAAAACCAATTTTTATTTAGGGAGACAATGGTAATATTTATAACATATATTAATATTAAATATATATGTCAGTTATTTCTGCACTTGTCAGTTATTTCTAAGGTATTGAAAGGATCCACCATTCACACACTTATCCCAAATAAAAACCTTGACAGAATTCATTAATCTATTCTTTTTCTCAAGTATATAATTGGTTTCCAAATCCCGATGGTTTTATCTCCTTAATGTTTTTCAATTTTCCATCTTATTTTCTCCACCCCCAAAGCCACCGCTTTGGTTTGAGGCCTCATCAGTTGTTTTTTTTCCAGAAGACAGTTTCTAATAGCTCTTTATGCCTTGTTTTAGGCTGGCTTTGAACTCAGGGTTCCATAATCATCTTTCTAAAAATCAAATGTTTTGTAATATACACCATTTCCTTCTGTTTTAATTTGATCAATTTTTTTCATGGTAAGTTTAAAAAATATAAATAAAAGTTTACTAAAACATTTTGGAAAATTTCAAAAATATTAAGAAGAAAATAAAAATTAACTATTATTCCTCAGCCCAGAGAGAGCCACAGTCCACATTTTGGTGTGGTTTTTTTTCCGCCTTTTATTAAGATATAATTCATATACCATATATTGGGTCGTCGGGAAAGTCATGGCGTACTTTTCTATGTTTTTCAATGCAAAAATGCGTCATGACTTTCCCGACCACCCAATAATTCACCCATTAAAAGTGTACAGTTAGTGGTTTTCAGTATATTCACAGAGTTGTGTAGCTATCACCACAATCTAATTTTAGAATATTTTCATCATCCCCCAAAGAAATTCTATACCCATTAACAGTCATTCCCCATTCATTGCTCCCTCCGTTCCTTTCAGAGCCACAGGCAACCACTAATCTATTTTCTATTTTTATATGTTTGCAAATTTTCAATATTTCATATTAACGGAATTATATAATATGTGGTTCTTTGTGATTGGCTTCTTTCACTTGGCACAATGTCTTCAAGGCTTATCCATATTGTAGCATCCATCAGTACTTCATTCCTTTTTATTGCTGAGTAATATTCCATTGCATAGTTGTACAAAATTATTTATTCATTGATCAGTTGATGGCTATTTGGGTTGTTTCCACTTTGACTATTATAAATAAGCCTGCTATGAATATTCATGTACACATTTTTGTGTGGATATATATTTTCATTTCTCTTGGGTATATGTAGGAATGCGATTACTGGGTCATGTGGTAACTTTATATTTAACATTTTGGGAAACTACCAATTTTTTTTCCAAAGTGGCTGCACCATTTTATAGTTCCACCAGCAATGTATAAGGGTCCCAATTTCTCCACATCCTTGCCAACTCTAGTTATTGCCTTTTTAAAAAAATTATGGCCATATTTGCTGGTATGAAAAGGTATTTAATTGTGGTTTTGCATATCCTTAATGACTAACAGTATTGAGGATGTTTTCATGTGCTTATTGGCCATTTGTGTACCTCCTGGAGAACTGTCTATTCAAATCCTTTGCCAATTTTTAATCAGATTATTTGTCTTTTTGTTATTGAGGTGGTAAGAGACATATTTATTCCCTGGTCAGAGATATCATTTGCAAATATTTTCTCCCATTATGTAGATTGTCTTTGTACTTTATTGAAGCACAAAAGTTTTTAATTTTGATGAAGTCTAATTATTTATTTTTTCTGTTGTGCTTTTTGTGTCATATCCAAGAAATTATTGCTTAATCCAGGGTCATGAAAATGTACCCTGTTTTTGTCTAAGAGTTTTATGTTTATGATACATTTTGAGTTAATTTTTTTTGTGTAGTGTAAGGTAGGATTCCAACTTTATTCTTTTGTGTGAGGATATCCATTTGTCCCATCATTATTTCTTGAAAAGACTATTCTTTCCCATTGAATGGTATTCATTCCCTTGTTGAAATCAATTGATCATAAAGGTAAGGGTTAATTTCTAAGCCCTCAATTTTATTCCATTGAACTAGATGTCTATCCTTTGCTAGTACAATGCTGTCTTGATTATTGTAGCTTTGTAATAAATTTTAAATTGCAAAATATGAGTCATCCAACTTTCTTCTTTTTAAAGATTGTTTTTGCTACCCTGAGTCCCTTGTATTTTTTAATTAATTCTATTGTTTGATTCTTCATTGCTAGTGTATTGAAATACAATTCTTTCTTTCTTTTTCTTAAAGATTTTTATTGGGGAATTGGGGGAGAGGAACAGCATTGGGGAATCGGGAAAGGGGAACAGACAAGTTGCTGTCCTTTTGTTCTTTGGTCTAGTTGTGGAGGGCATCTCCTCACTGGCCAATGTTGGTATTGTGATCATTTCGCTCTTCCTGGGTGAGTCAGTCACTCGCTGGCCATTGGACAGCCGTTCACAGCGGCTAAGGGCAGCTCACAATGGCTGCCGGCCACTCACAGGAGCTTATGGGAGTTCACTGCAGCTCCACTGCAGCCTACGCTGTCACCGGCGGCTCATGGCAGCCCAGCTCTAGGTCAAGCTGTTGTTCATCATCTTAGCTGTCGAGGACGCAGCATCACTGGCCCTCATGTGGGATCCGAACCGGGGCCCTGCTGCTCAGAGCTCGCGTCCCACACCAACTCTTAACCAATGCACCACTTGGCCTGTTCTACAATTATTTCTTTATATTCATCTTGTATCCTGCAACCTTGCTGAACTCATTTGTTAGTTTTAACATTTAAAAAAAAACCTGGATTCCATAAGACTTTATATACATGAGAGCATGTCAACTAAAAAAGACATAATTTCACTTCTTTTCCACTCTGGAATATATATATATATATGTAATATATATGTAATTTATTTTTGCCCGACTGCCCTGTCTAGATCTCCACTACAATATTGAATAGAGGTGGTAAGAGCAGACATTCTTGTCTTGCTCCTGATCTTAGGGAAAGACATTTAGTCTTTCACCAACAGGTGCGAGGTTAGATGTGGGGTTTTTGTAGATGCCCTATAGCAGGTTAAGGAAGTTCCCTTCTATTCCTAGTTTGTTCAGTCAATCACCACCATCTTCTTTTAATATCATTCAGTAGATCTCATCAGATCAAGTTCATGCTTCATAGCCTGAGATAGAAGACCCCCCCTAGAACTTACTTTTCCAGCCTCATCTTTGATATTCTGTGTGCCCCACCTTTACTAACCCCATCTCTACAATGTTGAGTTCCAGCTGTAATAAACTGCATGTAGTTCCTGACATTCCATATTACCTCCTGTTTCTCCACTTTATCCCTATTTGTCACCTCTTAATTGTACTTCAAGACACAGCTCAAGTGCCACTAATTTAAAAAAGGTGTCAATTAACTAGATCTGGCTTAACTGCTCTTCTGTATTCTCATAACACACTGCACATATTTTTATGCTAGAATTTCACATACTGTTCTGCGTCGTTATTTTTATTTTCTGCCTCTCCATGTAGGATACATTTTTTACAGGCAGGGTCCATACCTTATGTATCTTTTATCCACAGGGCATAACCCACTCAGTAAATTAATGTATGTATGTATGTATGTATGTTGAAATTTATGCCATTTTTTTATATTGAGCATACATAAATTTATTTAAAAGATTCACACAATCCTAAAGTTCTTAACAGCCATAAAAAGCAAGAGACCCTAAAGGCAAATTAAGTTGTTTTAGGGCCTGTGGAATATAAATGAGGGAAAAATGAATAACAAATAAAAAGAAATATCGAGCAAAACAAAAAAAAAGGTTTTGGAATTTAGGGTTTCCATAGAACTTACCTTAATTCCTGGAAATAATGCTCTCTATGACTTGTCTCAATTGCTTTAATGGTCTGTGTTTAATGCTTCCTAGAGACCCTATTCCTCATCTCCTCCATCCTTTACCCACAGCCTTCACCACTAGTTATTGTACATTCTATCCAATTAAAAAAAACATGATAGAACACATATTAAGTAATTAGCCATGTTCGTGTACAGAAGAAGTAGGAGTTGCGGTCTGTGATCACAATAAAACCAAGTTTCACGAAGTTGTCAATTCTCATACACAGACTGAGTGAGACATTAAAAGCAGCCAATAATTAAATGTTAAAATGGCCAGTACAGATAACAGCAGTTCAGTGGAGGGAAAGACTCATTCAATCAACAATTATTGAGTGTGTGCTAGCAATATGCCAGCTGCTAGGCTAGAGGGTGAATATATAATGTTGAATAATTCAGAATCTCAGTGCTCAAGGAATTTATAGTCTACTGAAGAAGTAATGCAAGTTAACACATAACTTATTTATTCATTCAGAAAATACTTGAAAACCACCATAGATAGTATCTTAGGGATGCTCATTACACAGTAATTAATAAAAAAAAGACCAAAATCTGTGCCCAGATAAAGCATACATTCTAGTGGAGAGAGGCAGACAATAAATAAATAGATAAATTATATAGTATGTAAAAAAAAAAAAGGAAAAAAAGGACTGTGGAAAAGAAAAAAAACACAGAGTAGGGTGATCGAGACTGCTAGGGCATAAATGAGAATGGGTTGCAATTTAAATTGGGGTTATTGTGATTAACTTTATTGAAAAAGGTGACTTTGGAGGTAAGACTTGAAGGAGGTGAGGTTGTTGGCCAAACAGCTATTGAGGCAAGAATGTACCAGGAAGGGGGGCAGTTAAGCCAATGCCCTGAGATGAGAGCATTCTGGGAATATTCACAGAATCACAAGGAAGCTCTAGACTGGGAGCAACGGTAGGAGATGAGGCCGGGGAGGATGGAGTGGCCTGCGGGCCTTACAAGGAGTAAGTCTTAGTAAAATGGGGAACAATTGGAGGGCCTTGAGCAGAAGAGTGATGCGATCTAATTTACATTTTCAACAGATTACTCTGGATGCTTTTGAAGAATAGATTTGAGGTATAAGGGCAGATGTAAGGAAACCAGTTAGGAAACCAGAAGGCATAATTTAGGCTTGCCATTATTTTAGTGGCTGAGATCGGAGTGGAAAACAGTGCAAGTGGTGGGAAGATACCAGATTCTGGATCTATTTAAAGTTAGTGCCAGAATTGGATGTGTGATTTTTGAAAAGAGAGGAGGTAAAGGAGAATTCAGGTTTTTTGGTGGGGGCTGCTACGTAGGAGAATGGAAAGGAGGGCAAAGACCTTAGGTGAAACCAATTGGTGATGGGGTCAGGGAGGCCAGGAATTCAATTTTGCGCATCCGTAAGCATGAGATCTTCCAGGTGGAGCTGTCACATCAGCAGGTGGGTATATAAGTACCAAAGCAGAGGCTGGCAGAGGATTCTATGGAAGCGTGTAGGAAAGGCACCCATGCAAAGCTTCCTGAGGAAACGACAAATGCTGTCTTTAGAAAGGAAGCTGGTATGATCAAGAAAGCTTCAGGAAGTGAAGCAGCCATTGAACAATGGAAAAAATTTGACTACGGAGCGAGTAATAAGAGAATTCCAGACATAAGAAACATCTAAGCAAGATCCTTGGAACAGCAACAAGCATGGTGAGTTTGTGAGAGTGAGCAGGAAGCCCTGCCTGGGTGAGGAGTCCTTACTGGAAATACCAGGGCATAACCATGGACAAGTAACTTAGGGCTAGATTTGCGGAAGACTCCAAAGCTAGGATCCTCCTCTAGAAAACCAGTCCTGGCCCCTTAGTCAGCTCCAGGCCCCCTCCACGGCCCTCTACAGCCAGTGTTCACACTTCTGTCTCAGCAGCGTCTCAGAGTTTTCTAAGAGTCAGTTTACCTTTGTCTCAGCCTTCCTAGATTTTATGTTCTTTGGGAGCAAAGACCATATACTTTGATTTTTATCTATCACAATGATTCATGAGTTGGGGTTTTAATAAATATTTGTTCAAATAATAAATCACATTTGACACACACACTTCCTGATCATATTTTTATTTCAACACCTATGGAGGTTTTTAATTAAAAGAAAAATCTTTGTCTTTATTGAATAGGTGAAAGTTCCATTATAATTAGCCTACCTGATAAGAGCTGACACACTAGCAAGATTACAGAAAACAAGATTTTTCAAAATAGCAATTACCAAGTGACAGAGAGCACAATATTCCCCAAGCTGCTGAGGAGGAACCTTTGGAAACTTGAAGAGATCAGGTCGTTGTGAATTAATTAAAGAGAGGGAAGTGGCTAGTGGATTTGCAATAAGAGCAGTTGTGCAGGCTAGTTGTAAACCTTATATGAATGAAAGAATTAAAGCAATAACTGCATCTTAGATAATAAGAAATTTGGCATCTGATACTTACTCTTCCAGAGACCTATCAGCAGAGTCCTGGGCTCAGCCTGCCTACAAGAGCCCCCGAGATGACAGCCATTCTTTACAGGAGAGGAGATCCAATGTCAAGCCCAATCCCTAGCCCTGGCAAAAGGAGTAGTGTGGACTACCACATGTGGCTTAAAGCCAGCCAGTTACCCCTGATCCTAGGTTGGCCCCCAGAGCTGTATCAGGGCTCTGGTCAACATGAGCTAAGAGGAAATGGCAGCGGCTTAAGTTGCCAACTGGGTCTAAATATTACGAAGAACCCTCTAAGGATAGTGACTATATGCACTAATTCATTTAAATATATTTCTGTGTTAACTGCTGTACTGGCCATACCTCTTGCCCTGACTTTTCTGACTTGAAAATACTATCATTTGTTTTCCTTGAAATGACAGAGTCACTGCTCATTTTGGAGAAAGCATCTGCTAAACACCTGAATCCGAATACCTATAATGTGCCTTTCAGTCATTCTTTCACATAAAAATGGTGTTCCCTGTAAAAAGCAGCTAGTTCAGCTCCCAAGTCAAATAATGACCCAAGGGCATTTCCTCCAGACAACTGGTCATCCATCGGTGCACAGTGGAAGCGCTTCACGTGTACTTCCCACTTCCTCACACAGAATACCGAAAGGATGTGTACGCAAGCGTCAAGGTTTAATAAAATTACTAATTTTTACTGCTTTATCAAGGACACCCTTAAGTGGAACTGACATATTTTTTACCCCTGGGGCATGGCAGTACAGAATACAGACAATGAGCTCTAGTATAGTTTGGTGCTGCTGTCTTGATTCATGTTGCATAATTGGTGCAACATGATAACATGACAACACAGTGAAAAAGGCAAATCATCTTAATATAATTATGAAAATAGTTTTGACCTTGTGGTCCCCCAAATGTGGTCTCAGGGACCCCTGCAGGGCGATGGAGCACGATTTAAGAACTGTTGCTGTATACAAATCCTTTTGTGTACCTCCAAATTCTTGGGTCAAAATCTGTAAGCATTTCTGGGTGTCCGAAACATATTAATAAATTGCCTTTCATACTCGATCCACCAGTTTGCACTTCCCTATGCAATGTATGGAAGTCCATTTTATTAAGCAAACGCTGCAGAATTCAAGCTCCTAATTATGTCCTGTTCACAGGTAAGATAAAGTCCAAATTGTAACGCAGGTTCGGTTGTGTCCGAGGGGGTGAGAGTAATTTCTCTTCAATTTCTGCTACTTCTCTCAACTCAGATATCTCGGCAAATCAATACATTCTGCATGGAACTCCAAACCATCTTCCAAAACAATATTGTCACAATGGACCCATGAATTTAGAGAAGGAAAAAAATAGTGATAAAAATAACTGCATGCCCACTACTTTCCCTCCTCTGTGTTCGAAGAAAACCCTTCTTTGTCACTAATTCACTAACAGCGTACAGAGAATGGTAATCAGTTGTGGTTCAGCGCTTTTGATCTAAAATGTGGTTTTTAGGCATGTATTCATTGTAATAAAACTCCAAGGCAAAAATAGTTAGGAATAATAAGAAGAACAGGACAGAACTTAAGATGACAGTCCCTGATTAATTGACATGACCCCAGGAAGTGTGACATAAAATTCTTTCTAGATAAATCATCTTAATTAAAAATTCACCAAATGACAAGATTCTGTAGTTTTAAGGATGTTACAGTATATTGAACCTCATTATTATTAGCAATAAATTTAAAATAAGATTTATCTTGGACCCAGATCAAAGGGATTTAGCTTCCCAAAGGACCACAGCACAGTGTAGACTCCATCAGACAGCCAATCCCATAACGGTTGTCCCTCAAAGGCTGGGTGGTTGGCAGAAAGCTTCAGAGAGCATTTGGTTTGTCCCCAACATATGAAGAATACCCAGCACCATGTCTAGAATCTGTCTAGACATGCAATAGTTATTCTTTCCCCTTTCCAAAACCTGGCTCACCATCTGTAATGTCACCTCATCAGAAAACGACATATGTTTGAGAAGGAAAATGCTCTTTCTAAAAGGAGATTTAAGCCTCAATAAAAAGCACAGAGTTTATTTATATTTTTTAATGTAACTGATTATGTCTATAGGACTATTAATACTGCAAATGTGGTTAGGATTTACTAAACCAACACACATCAATAATCTCTAGTTGTTTATATGATTTAAAAATCTAATTTCACACATAAAAATGGCATGTGAAATTAGAATAAAATACCTAAAGAAATATTGCATTGCTGATGATAAAGAATTTTATGCAACTGATTTTTAAACCAGTTATTGGAGGAAAAACTAGGTTCAGTTTAGTACAAGTTCTATTGATTCTCAAGAAAGAAATTACATGGATAATAAGTAAGTTGTCTGATAGTCAAATAAGCCTTTTAAGTTAAATAAGCCTTTTAATGCATATTGGGCCTCCTTAACAAATACAACAATTATAAAAGAAAGCTGTTTTTTTAATTCAGAATTTCAGAGATCTCAGTAATTGTCCTGAGTATGATAGAAAAGCATGAACACTGGACAACTAAGGGTCAACACAGCCTTTTCTCTGCCAGACTGAGTGTTTTAAAATGCGATGTCTGTGTCTAAGGAGAGTTTACTTGAATTTATCGATTTACCGAATGAGTATTTGTAAAAGGCTTTTCATTTGCTAGGTTTTGTGTACAAAACCCAATCAGACACGAACTCTAATCTTCCATTTATTCATTCAACAAATATTTACTGAGGTCTTATTAGGGGTAACACACTGTTCTAGGTACTGAGAATACATAGGCGGGCAAGACAGACCAGATCCCTGCTTTCTGAAGTTTATTGGGTGGGAGGGAGGAGAAAGATAATAAATGATACGTAAACAAATGAGTGAAAAAGACCATTTCAGACAGTGATCAGTGCTGTCAAGAAAATAAAACAAGAGGATGTAACAGAGTGAGGGGGACTCTGTGGGGAAGCAATAGAAGAAATATCTCTTAAAAGGTAAAATTTGAGGTTAGACCATGAAAAAGACAGCCAGTCAGGGCAGCAACTTTGAGGCCAAGGGAATAGCACGTGCCAAGACCTATGGAAGAAGAGAGATAAAAATAATCAGTTTGGAAAGATAGGCAAACGGCTGCTTCTTTCTTCCTCCAACGCCCCACCTCGTGTTCCACCTGATGTCAGAACCTGACCCACCTCTGTTCTCTAGACCTAAAATCAACTCACCAGGCCAGGGCACTGACGGGGTGTCTTATGCCTACAGCAAGTTCCAGACTTTATTTTATTTCATCTGCATAGTCACATTTAGAACTTCCTTTATTTTGAATGGAAGCAAAATTAAACAATATATAAACTGCTGTTGGCCACTGAGGGAAATCAGCTCTGGAACTATAGGAGCAAATACCCGGGAACCGGTGCCATTCGTCTCAGTGAGAGGCACCGCCTTTACGTCAGCCCTTCTCGGTCTGACACGTGACAGCTGTTCATCTGCTTGAGTGTTGTTAGCAGGCTGAGAGCTGCGATCTATACAGGAAAACAGCCCATTGAGAAAAGCTGGCGTCTCGGAAACAGATATCCACAGCTAATGGGGAAACAGTGGTCTCCATATTGTTGACAGAACACCCCGAATCCTCAGCCCACTAATCAGCACAGTTATTTATCTTCTTCTCCAAGTCAAAGGAAGAAATATGTCAAGCTTAAAAGCCCTAAAGGGAACAGGAAAAAAAGAGAGAATGAGAAAGGGTAATTTGTAAGAAGCAGTTTCAAGTTTTGTTTTGGTCTCCCTAAAGAGGACTTTTTTGACGACACTATTAGAATCATAGGTATTTCAATATGACAGACCTATAATATGTAGAAGTTTTGAATAGATAATTCTTTTACAGAGTATGCAAATCAAAATGATACAAAGAGGTATTCAGCAAAAACGTTTTTACTTCATTTTTATCCTTCATTTCCACAAGAATAACTTCTTTGATTAGTTCTTTGTGTTTCTGTCTTTCTGTGTAACAGTTACAGAGGTATATATTATTATTTTCCTCTTGTTGTACAAAGATTCCATACTCTATACAGTGTTATACAGCTTGCTTTATTATTTAAACAATATGTCTGGATTATTTCAGCCTATCATTTCATAGATAGGAAGTCTTTCCATCAGCACATAGAGAACTTCCTCCCTTCTCCCTTATTTTCTTCCACATGTGCATCATATTCTACTATATGCATGTACCACAGCTTGCTAAACACAGTCCTTTATAAATGGATATTTGGTCTAATTCCGGACTTTTGCTGTTATGACTAATGCATCAACGAACAAGTTTGTGATTCATCATTTTGCACATGTACAATTATATCTTCAAGACAAATTCCCAGAAGTAGGATTTTTGTATAAATTAAAAATTATCCACTTGTAAATAAATATTCAGAAACATCTCTCCATTGGGGAGCCACTACAATATCCACTACCATCAATAATGTATGAGGGTGACTATTATTCCCAGCCTTGCCAATAAAATTTATCCACAAACTTTTGGATTTTTGACAGCTGAATAGAATGAAAAATGTCTTGATGGAAGTTTAATTTGCATTTCTCTAGTTATGACCGAGGTAGAGCATCTTTTCATATGTTTAATTGGAATTTGTGTTTCCTTTTCTGTTAATTTCCTGTTTGTATCTTTTCCCCATTTTCTTTATTATATTATTGGTCTTATCAATTTATATTAGGGAGATTAGTTCTTTGTGATAGGAATTGCAAATGTCTCTCATAATTTTCTTCCAATTGTGTTTTGATTTTACTTGCAGGAATTTTCTTGCTTTGCTTTGTTTTTGTTAGATAAGGGGATTTTTTTTTATTATAGCATTTATCAATAATGTATGACTTCTGGATTTTCTCCTAAAGTTTTATAGTTTCTTTTTATTTTTACATTTACGTTTTTCATTTATTGTCAGTTTATCCTAGAGCAGAGTGTGAGTTGTTTTGTTTTTGTTTTTGTTTTTCCCTTAGAAGGCTGCCGGTTGCTCCAATACAATTTATAGAAACGCTTCTTTTCCTCCTCTGATCGTGCTTGCTGCCTTCATCATATGCCGTATCTACTTGAGTATTGTCATGTATAGATACGACCCTATGCACACCCCTTCCTTAGGAGCCTCCTGTGGTGGGCCCCTCTGTTCTCTCTCCCCAAGTTCAGGCCATTGTTGGCCCAGCTTAACAACCAAAGCTGGGCCTGGGGCCGGTCCTAGGGGCCGATGATGGGTATCCAGTGCCTACTGCCCACCGCCGGAGGGCTCCTGTTGCCAGCTCTCCTTGAACCCCCCACTCTGCCTTCCAGGGTCACATTTGTCACCTGCCACAACACTGTGGTGGGAGAGTAGACAGTGCTTTATGAACTAGGAAAAAAAGGAAGTTGAGGCCAACCCCACCCAGGCAGGCCCAGAGCGGAAGGTGTTGGCCAGCTCTGCAGAGTTGCCGTTGCCTCCCTATTCTGATGCCCGCCCAGGATGCCTGCAAGACTCCGTTCTTTCCCTCCTTCCTGACCTGGTCCCACGCTCTTCATTTCTTCAGTCTTTCACCCTCTTGCCTCGGGAAACTCCTCTTCCACCTACTGGTGCCATGTCTTTCACTTGACACACTCACACTCCCTACTCACACTCATTCCCTCAGCCACACACTCTCCCTCTCACTCTCCCTTACACTCCCCCACTCACACCCCTCAGCCACACACTCCCCCACTCACTCTCCCTTACACTCACACACTCACACCCACTCACACCCCTCAGCCACACACTCCCCCTCTCACTCTCCCTTACACTCACACACTCACACCCACTCACACCCCCTTAGTCACACAC
>NW_017731686.1:1839912-1858774 GCF_001890085.2 Hipposideros armiger
CTCTCCCTCTCACTCTCCCTTAGTCACACACTCCCCCACTCACACCCCTCAGCCACACACTCTCCCTCTCACTCTCCCTTAGTCACACACTCCCCCACTCACACCCACTCACACTCCCTTAGTCACATACTCCCCCACTCACACCCCTCAGCCACACACTCTCCCTCTCACTCTCCCTTAGTCACACACTCCCCCACTCACACCCCTCAGCCACACACTCTCCCTCTCACACTTCGCCTCACATCCCCACCCCCACAGTGATACTCACTTGTGCATCTACTCCCATGTTCTCGTCCCACGACACTCGTGTTCAGTCACACCCTCACTCACACATTCCCACTCCTCATTCACCCCCATTCTCCGTCATTTTCATTCACTCTCCCACACACTCACTTTCCATCCACTCTTTCTTTCTGTTCCAAGTCTTTCCCACTTTCCTCAGAATTATAATGGGGAGGAATTACAAGAAGCCCACTCTAAATCACAGCTGGTATATACAGCTATGTCAGTGCTCTCTTTTTATTTTAGCAAAGAAAAATAAATCTACATGTTTTCATGCAATTCAACCGATAGCCCCTGTGCAAGCCACTGAAAGAAATGAGTGGCTGAGGGGAGGCCACTGAGGGCAAGCGCTGGCCAGTGGAGGCGCTCGGCTGCCGGAACAGCAGCCATTCTGCATCACTCACCCCAGAACGCTCATTAGCAAATATTTATTCAGCATTCTCTGTGGGTGGAACCATCCCAGGTCCTGGGGATAAAACGATGGGAAATGCAAGGTTCTATCCCTAAAAAAAGTGATAGTTTGGTGGGAGATGTAAATATAAGAACTAATAATTAAAATAAAACACAATTTTAAATTGTTTCCAAATAAAAAAATTTTTAAGAAAACCCCACATACTGTGAGATATGCACTGAAAGCAGCAGAAACACAGAGAAAGCACCAAGTCCAAGAAAGATAAAAAACAAAGGACTGTGAAAATTTGGCAAAACCAAATGACTACATGCAGGCGTTATGAGAAGGGGAATTTGACCCAAACCTCAGAAATAAGGTTGAATTCTAACAGACGCTCTGAACTGGCATCTATACTGGTGGTAAGAATGGATTACTGGTAGGGATGGGGCTGAGAGGCAGTCTGCGGTGTTGTAACAGGTGGCACTTACTTGTGCAAAGCCCGGGTGCTCTCAGGTATGGTGGCATTCCATCCCATAGCAGCCAGAGAGGGAACGACTGCTTCTCCTGTTGCTCAAGGAACAGCAAGGAGCCATTTGGTTAAGATTGGGCCGCACATAAGGGGAGGCAGTGAGAACCAAGGCTAACACCTGGGTTTGAGTTATTTTTTAGAGGGACTTGAATGTCAGTGAAGGATTTAAGAACTAGTATTGTGAATTTCTGAGTTCCTTAGACCTTCCCAGACCTTCCTGTCAGAATCACCACAGAAGACTCTAAATTGCAATTCTTTATTCTCCTTTAATTACACCTGTTTTTTCCCCCCTCACTAATAATGGATACCTATTAATTCCTCTTCCATTTTTTTGCCTCTCTGATTTACATTCAGAAGCTTTTGGAGTTGACATTTTAATTTAACTTATGTATGAATGACCCTTTAAGGCCATGGCAAACAATTTGTCATTCTGCTGAGGTCCTTGAATTCAGTGCTTTGCGAGGCTGGAGCAGTAGCGTGTCGCTCAGCCTCTGAGCAGGCTAGGCTCAGCCCAGGGCCTACATGTCAGCTTCGTTTGAGGTCATTGGAGCTCCTGGTCAAAGATTTATTTTATGGGGCAGATCATATACTATTGTTATACTCACAAAATGCAAAGGATATACTCCATTAATACTACAGTAGAATTGCTTTGGGTTATTCACAGCTAATACACAGGGTGCCTCCATGATCCCTAATGCATGCTGGGAGGGGGTTGTTGATTAACATTCCAGGAACGTTAACCCGCCATTCTGGACATGGAACTTATGGGCAACTTCATTTTTAGTTTCAAACAACCGATTGATAAATTATCCCTGTGGAAGCTAGTCAGTCAACGAAACACTGAGCGCTGTGCTAAGGCACCCAAAACTGATAATAACAACATAAAATACAATAGAGAGGGGGAAAAATATAAATAAATCTGGGTTCCTGCCTCAAAGGGGATCACAGCTTTGTGGCGTGGTTGACATGTAAACTAAGAGTTGCAAAGAAAAGCATGAAAATCAAGGTGCTATGAAGCTCTGAGAATGAAATGCGTAACCGGGGGTTTAGGCCATGGAATGAAAGGCTCCGTGACTCGTGAGAGCTGCAGGGCACTTTGAACAGTAAATAGGTTATAAAAGACAGAAGAAAAACAGGCACTCGAGATTCATTTGGAATTTATCAGAAACTTTTTCTTCATAGTCTCCATTCTTTTTTTCTCTACTCATATTGGGGCTGGGATATTTTTGTGACACAAAGTGAGGACTGAATGAGACGTCTTTAGCACAGACGTTATTGTGGCCAGCCAGGTCTTGGAGGTGTTTTCCAAGAGATGGAGAAACGGCCTGCTCCTTGGCTGGAGCTGTGGGTGGGCTGGGTGGGGTCTAGGCTTCCAGGTTCATATGAGAAGCCTACATTTCCCTTCACGTTCACTGTGACCAGCCTGTAATCCCCTGGGAAAAGCCATGAGAGAAAGGAAGAGAAAGAGAAACACCAGCTGAAATAAAGAGCTGAGAGTAATGTGATTAAAATGAGCCCCACTGTGCAGTAACCAAACCTCCACCGACTCCTCAGGCAGGCAGCTTCCCCCAGGCCAGGTGGGCGACATGTCAAAAGCAGCTCATCCTCACCGCACCTGCCTCTTCCAAGGACAACCCACTTGCTTATCAAGCCATAGATTAGCATATTTTATAGATTCATAAGGTTTAACTTATTCTCTACACCCCACACTGTAAGCCACAAGGGAGGCCGAAGTTAGGAGCCGTGTGGGTGTCGGGAAATGCAAATAGTTAACCGAAGTTTCCCGCCCCCCGAGGAAACGGGATTGAAATGCTGTGCTGGGAGAAAGCCACGGCATTTGGCTGAATGGTTCTCTCCGGCTCCTGCCTCATCTATTGTCTTAGGCCTTTTCTCCCAAACCATTTGCCTCTGCAGTTCTCTGCTCTCACAGGCTTTGTCACTTCCCATCAGGCCCATTTTTAAATGTTACCCGTTTTTGCCTGTTAACACTTTCCTGAGGGCGAGAGCATAAAGGGGGTGGCCTCCTGAGTGGTAGGTGCTGTGGGCAGCTGAGGCAGCTGTCCGTGTCCTGAAAGCTCAGTCTAGGGCTGTCCTGCTCTCAGCTTCCCAGGCTCTTCCTTTCACCGTCACACATTGGTGCTGGAACATTAGTGAAAAAAAGTAAAATATACCACAAGAAAAAATGAATGCTAGGAGGTTCTTAATTGTCTTTCAAATGGTGATGGCTAAGTCATCTCAAGGTATAGAACTTTACTCAAAGGCCTCAAAATTATCAGCTGTTCAATGGATTTCCCCTTCCCATTTATCCAAAATCCCTGGGCATCTATTAGCAGGAGAGAGGGCAGGGCTGCTGGAATGGCAGCAGAACTGTAGGATTCAGGGGACCTTGCAGTAGCATCAGCTGTCACAGTGCCTTCCACGGATACCAATATACACTCCATGCTGTCTGCTCTCCAGAAATGCCAGGTAGTTCCAGTGGCTGGCCACCTATCCTCTTCCTTAAGGCGATGAAACACACATGTTTTATTTAAATATGAGAACGACCAGCAGTCCCCAGGTGGTGCTCAAGATCGTTGACTGAGGTATAGCAAGAAAAATTTCTCTTCTCTGCCTTTATTGATTTGATCCATGCATTCAAGTGACATAGAACTGTACACTCTCAAAAAGTTTGGAGATCCCTGAGCTAGAGCCTGGCCAGCACAAAACAAAGCAAGGCGAATTCCTTGCACCACTCACCGAAGCATACGTGGGAGGAAGCTTTAGTCTTCTGGGGGGTTGGCTGGAGGTCTTGCTTGCTCTAGAGCTCTCCCTTAGTACTTGAGGCTTTTATTTTGATTTTGTACACTGCCCTGAATCCTAATCAGTTGTGATGTCTTTGTTCTACGGAAAAGAAACAGCTCTCCTGGGCAGAAATCTCACTGTCCTCCCGACCAGAAGATAGGGGTTGTTGGAGCCTGGCTCTTCATGTTTCTGTTCCTGTTACCTGAGGAAGACTTTGCTTTCCACCAGATTCAATTTCTTCACCCAAAGAAGTGAAGAATCGCTAGTCTCAACCTCATAAGATTAGTTTCCTGTTTGTTTCTGAAGTGTAAAATTTTTATTTGATACTTTTAAACTACAGAAGTAATGCGTGCTTGTTTTACCTAATGAAACAAAACAAAACTGTAGAAAGGCAAAGATGAATTTTGCTTCTTTCCCCTCCCATTCCCACCCTCCCGATATAGGCAAAGCACACAGCCAATATATATCCTTCCACCCCCCCTCCTTGCTCATACAGACATAAATAAATAAAGACGAATTTTGTTTGTATCAAAATCTATTTATAATATGTACATTATTTTGCCAGTAGGTTTTTTGGTTTTATTTTTCCACTCAATATATTGTTGTTTTGAGGAGCAAATGAAAGAGTTTAGTAAACTGTAGTCACCACTCTTCAAGGCTTATTCTTTAGGTATTTTGTTTGTTAGATCAATCAGCTTGCTCTCCCTAATATCGGTAAGAGATCAGCTGAGTGGAGGAATACATAAGTGTATTGAACACAAATGAAGTCATAGCTTTGATGCATAGAATGCAGAGTTGTCCCGTCTGCCCAGCCTGATGGAGGGTGACTGTGTCAGTCACAGCACTATGAGGGCCCGGGGGCTGGGGAAGGGGACAGCCAGGGCCACCCAGTCCATGCTTGTCCCAGAAGCAAGCACACCACAGAGCGGCTGACCGATGAACACAGGATGAGAGGGGAGAGATATAGAAAGAATTAATGAATAGGTCAATGAATTTAAAAAGGAACAAACTAAGGTACAAACAAGCTAGAAATAAGGACCATTTCTTCAAGAAGTATTGTGGTGAAAACAAAGAAGAAAGTAATGAGGGGAAACAGGGAATTTTCTCTAAAGCACCTGGGAATGAATTTGAATAAGCAATGAAAAAAAAAATGCTACCATGTGGAACGCTGTTGGCAAGGGACCTGTAATTGTTTCACCAGCCAAGGGAACTCCAAAGCTGAACTGGAAATCAGACTTCTGTTTTACCCTCTTACATTAACACAGTTTAACATCATTCTTTGGGACTTCCTCAGGGAATACTGCTTCTGGAAGCAGGCGACTCATGAGTTGGATGCCTTATTTATATCCTTTATCTTTCTTTATATCTCTATAAGCTGTCAGGCATTTCTGGCCTAATTTCTTGATTCTAGATACTTCTAGACTCTGCATTTTGAACTTAGCTGCTTATCCACAAACCCCTAGTTAAAGATATAATGTCCAAAGGGCTCACAACAGGCTTCTAAAGTTTCTAAGAATATTTTCTAACCTCTTGACACTTACTATTTACCTATTAGTCATGCTAAATAAGCTTGTGAATACTGGCACGATAAAGTAACAGGCAAGTAAGTTATCCATTATCTGTACAAGTCTGGAACCTTCAAGTATGATTATTGTTATCTAATACTCGTATCTTTCAATAACCGTCTTACCTTTTATTTCATGGAATTAATAGTCTATGTAGGAACTCTGGAGCTAGACTACTTGGATTCAAATCCTGACTTCAAAACATATTGGTTATAGGTCGTGGAGTAAATTAATTAATCTCCCTGGACCTTGACTTTCTCATCCCTAAAATGGACAAATAATATCGCCTCTCACAGGATTGTTATGAGATTTAATTGATACACGTACAAAAGCACAGAGCAAAAGGTCTGGCACATGGTACACACCCAATAAAGGTTTAAAACCAAGCTTTTAAAAATCATTGTTATTTTAGGAATTGTGTTTATTAATCATTAACTTATTTTTATATTTAATACTCAGAAATATATGAAACTGAATATGCACATTAAGAAAAATAGAAACTAGAACCTGCATCAAATGTAGGGTTGTTTTTGCTTGTTTGTTTGAGGTAATTGGTGTTTTGGTTGCGAGGCAAATTCTACTCTGACATAAACTCTTTGAAATATTGAAAATAGCAAGAAGGACATTGGGCACTAACCCCCTCGAGCTGGATGTAATGAAGTCAACCCTTGTAATGAAGAGCTGTAAATATGTAGCTATGTCACCATGGTTATCAGCCTCTGTTCGGCATCCAGGAAACAGTGATTGTGCTGGTGCAGCAAAGAAGGCAACATGGAGGGGTGGAACGAGTGGTATAAAGCAATACTCTGTGGAGTAAAGACAGATACAGCAATACTACCCCGGAGCCGAGAGTCTGCTCTGGTCTTCTAAGAGGTAGCAGAAAGTACTTGGGGTGGTTCTTTCATGGATAGAGCCATCCACACAGAGGACATCCCATTGCTAGCTGATCCTGATGAAAGCAATTCTCATTACTGCTGGGCTGGACTTAGGGTGGTTCTGGATTAAGCTATTCTATCACCCAAAGACCTTTCTCAACCTCTGATTACCAAGCTATAAGCGTTCCTAGGCACTCAGCAGGCAGGTCCAGGTCTGGCGGATGTAGGGTCCAGCAGAAGAAGCTGCTAAGCAGTTCCAGTCCAGTACAGAACCAGCTCCATAGCTCTCAGTCAGTGTATTTCTTTCTCTGGAAACAAAACAATAGGAGATGCCATTGCTGGTTCTTCATATTAGAAGTACATTTTTGCAGTTAAATGTAAAGAAACAACCAAATGTGACTTATGCCTCTGTGGTCAGGCTAGGATGCCTTCATGCTGGAGGGAAATGGGACGACCCAGCCAAGGAGGACTCCATGGAATGAGGATCTTACCGTCTTAACTTCCTGCTGTGAATGCACAGATTGCACGACCGGACCCAGAACTGAAAATGCTGGGCTTTGGTCAAGAAACAGTGTTCAAATAATCAAAGAGGATTTTCTTTCTTGGGAAATAGTGTGAACTGGATGATTCTACCTCAGTGCTGGGTGTGTGTGATTCTTTCTACTGCCTTAATTTTTTTTTTCTTTTGAAGAGCATTTGTAGTCAGCCTTAAAAATAGAGTGGATTATCTTCAACTTTTTAATTAGAAGGAATAAAAAGCCTCAAGGATTTTTCAATAATTTAAATTATGTTTCAATAATTTAAATGGAAATACACTTATATATGTGCAGCTGAAGATTACACATGTTCTAACATGGCCTTCATTCATTCATTCAATGGCTACCTACCAAGACCCTTCGATGTACTTACCGGAGGCTGACCTGGGTGCTGGATTTGCAGAGTACGGAGCAAATGTGACCACTGAGTCATGGGAATAGGGGTCCCAAGGAGAAGAATATATAGAACTAATAAATATGTACTTAAAGATTATATTCAATGCTGTGAAGAAGAGAAAATAAATCAGTGTAATTTGGTATGGCTAAAAGTTCTCTTTAGCTAAGTTTTCCTCCTATTAATCTCAGTTGTTCAACTGTTTTCTTTTTATAGCCTAAATTTATACGCAGTACCTAGTTTTCAAACTGCTGACGTTTCAGTGAGCAGCCATCTATAACTTCAACAGGGTTAGCTAGAACAATGGAGGGAAGCAAGGAATGAACTACAAATAAACCACTGAGACAGTCATGTAGTGAATCTTCATAATTGAAAAGCATCTTTAAAACCCATAATGAGCTGTGTGTGCTCTGGAAGATGAGGTAACAGCAAAGGAAACCTGCTTACCCATGATCTTCCTCAGTCTATCCTCATAAGTTAGTTGAAATAACAAGAGGCCTGTAAAGAAGGGAAAGAGGCCTATTTATAGGAGGCAGAGGTCAAAGAAGACAGAAGTAGAAGCAGCCACAACCAACCATCACCCTGTCCTCCCAGCCCTGTTCCCGGTGAGCCATCATCCCAGGATGGGAATGCTCCTTTAGGACAGCTGGCAATGGATGAGTGACCAGGAAAAAGGGTTCTTGGACAATGAACTGACTGCAACTGTTTTTCATTATCCCCCAATTATACCTAATAGGAAATTATGAGAATCCAAGTACATCTCAAAGCATTACTGGAAAGAGCAAAATGTGTCCTGAGCTGTTTGGTCCCCCCTCCCCTGGCTTGTCCAGTAAATGAGGTCACCCCCAGCTGTTGCACCAACCCTCCCTCCATCCCCAGGCTGTGGCATCAGGGCCAAGCGCTTATTTCTTTAGTTCATGTAACCCTGAAACTCAGATGGTAAGGGTCTAACTGCTTTAGCTTTAGCAAAGATTAGAAATACTAAAAAATAATACATTCTTGAAGCCAAGCCATATAGAAAATGATCTAATTCGCAGAACACTTTAAATTAATGATGTTCACTAACTTACTCAAAACAAATTCATTATGACTTTTACGTCTTTTCTAGGGCAGGACAAGCATAGAAATATTCTATAGAGATTTCTCCTTGCAAGGGACACCTGCTTGCCTTTCTCACCTAATTATAAATATCTTCCAAAGTGTAATCTGTGTGGTGTTATGTAATTGTGCTTAAAAACGTTTTTCAATAAGGGAATAATGGGGAGTGTGTCCTACATCTGACCAAAGATGTGTAAAAAATACAGGTAAAATAATAAACCTGTGAGAAAAAATTGGAAACATATCTATGCTTCACATTCTATAAAATGGGCATGTGTGCGCTGCCCACATAGATTTTATACAGGTTCTTAGCGTACTTTAAAGTTTGTTAGTCACCAAAACACATATGAGTACACACAAGCAAAGCCTAATATCTAATAGTACAATGGATAACAGTAATTTTCTTTGCATAATTAATTTTATATATTTATATATATATATATATAAAGATTTTATTGGGGAATTGGGGGAGGGGAACAGAGCTGGGGAATTGGGGTAAGGGGAACAGACAAGTTGCTGTGCTTTTGTTCTTCAGTCTAGTTGTGGAGGATGTTGCTTCACTGGCCCATGTTGGTATTGTGAGCATTGCGCTATTCCCAGGTGAGGCAGATCAGTCGCCGGCCTCTGGATGGCCGCTCATGGCGGCTCTTGGCAGCTCACACCAGCTGCTGGCTGCTTGTGCTGGCTGCTGGCCACACACGGTAGACCATGGCAACCCACTGCAGCAGGGGCTGCAGCCTATGCTGTCACCAGAGACTCACGGCAGCCCAGCTCCAGGTTGAGCTGTTGTTCACCATCTTAGCTGTAGAGGACACAGTGTCACTGGCCCTCATGTGGGATCCGAACCGGGGCCCTGCTGCTCAGAGCTGGCGTCCCACGCCATCTCTTAACCAACTCGCCACTCGGCTGGCCCTGGATATATATTTTTTAAAGAATGATTTATCTTATCTAGGTTTCCTTAAAATGCTTTTTAGGGTTTTTCCCTCTTTTCCTCTTGCCTCTTGATAGAATTAATTACCTAACAGCTAGTAGAGGCATTCCAAATAATTTTACTGACTCTACTGCTACATTTTCCAAAAAATACCAATAATGCTTCCTATCCACCACTTAATAGCCAACCACATTTGACCAAAGTGTCTCTCAGGTAAGAGTGGACCGAACTGAGATGGAAATGTACCTTAAGCAATATCTAAGGATTAGGATGGTTAATTTCCCAATATGAGGACACTAATTTTATGTATGTAGCAAAAGTGTCTAATTTACAAATCAGGAGTAATCTGCAGAGACTTGGAAATATGTAAGTTTTGTAAGAATATTAACCATCTCTGTCTATGCTCATCTCTCCTCATTTGCAGGCATGCAATCATGTGCATGCGCGCGCGCGCGCACACACACACACACACACACACACACACACACACACACACACACACCTTGTATAAAGCCACCTGGAACAATACACAGATATGCCTGTTGAACTATCACAATGGAGAGGACTAATTAGCAAATTCGTTAATTAGGTCCTGTTGTTTTCCTAAAAGTTGTCAGCTGTAATCATTCGTTTGTCTGCCATTCTTATCACCATCAGTGCCTCTCTGAGTACTTGGACTTCACAAAGGCTTTACTCATCCTGGAGAGCAAACCGTCCTCTGTGAGCAAAGCATAGAACTTTCCTCAATAAATGGCTGCTCCTTGGCATAGAGTAATAAAACAAAAGATTAATTCCTGATTTGTTTGTTCAACATCCCCAGCAGCAAAGAACCATAGACACAAACATATAGACAGCAAAGCAGCCTGAACTAACTCCTATAAACAAGTTAAAATTCACAGACGATGTATTTATGGTCACGCAGCAGCAGTTTTCTTAACTACATAGTAGTGTATGTAGACTTGTCTTTAATTATTTACAAAACTGTACATGGTCTCCTACATACCGTATTCCCCCATGTATA
Source organism: Hipposideros armiger (assembly GCF_001890085.2). NCBI lineage: Eukaryota > Metazoa > Chordata > Mammalia > Chiroptera > Hipposideridae > Hipposideros > Hipposideros armiger. Next base: position 1,850,316 of record NW_017731686.1, read on the forward strand.
AGACACACCTTAATTTTGGGGCCTGAAATTGGAAAAAAATGTATTACATAAAGTTATTGAACTCAAGTTTTATTCATCATAAAATTGATACAACGCCTCATCACTTGCGGGAAATGGAAGTAAAAAAACAAATCTACAACCACTGTATAAGACGCACCCAGTTTTCAGACCCCAAATTTTCGCAAAAGGGTGCATCTTATACATGGGGATATACGGTACATTGGTAACACATGTCATAGTTATAGTATATAGAATGTCGCTTTATTTGTTGTCTTGTGTCTTTCCCGCCACCAAACTGTGTCTCTTTTAAGGGAGGCTACCCAGTACTTCATCTTTTGTGTCTCCAATACCTCCACCCAGACACAGTGAGTCTCGTTAGGTAATTGATAGCAAAGAGCTAGAAGCACATATGAGTTACTCCGGAAGGTTTGGGTTTTCTTCAACAGGGACTATTCACACCAAGGAAATGCCCATAGAATGTATGTGAAAGATTATATCCCCACATTTTATGCCTCTTTCTCCATGCTGTGATCTCTTTAACAACATGGATATTAAGGATATACAGTTGACCCTTGAACAATACAGGGCTTACGTGCATCCCCACCACACCTCCTATACAATGGAAAATCTGCCTATGACTTTGGAGCCTCCAAAAACTGAACTCTTGATAGCCTACTGTTGACTGGAAAGCCTGACCAATAACATAAACAGTCAATTAACACATATTTTGTATGTTAGAAGTATTATATACTGTACTCTCACAATAAGATAAGCTAGAGGAAAGAAAATGTTACTAAGAACATCAGAAGGCAGAGAAAGTACATCCACTCCTTAGTACTCTGTGCCCTCTCACTGTCCAGTCCCCAAGTTTCTTCCCTTACCTAATGGGCACCAACTTTCTGGTTATCAGCCTTTACTTTTTTCTCAGTGGCAGACCCACTTAGCCTTGCTGGCTTCTTTTATTCCGTCTCATTACCCCAAGTCTGCACTGCAAAGAAGAGCCTGAAACCAATCCAACGAACAAGATACTCTTTCTTTCCTAGGAGTGGGTGGGGATAAGAGGAGCAGTAATGAGGACTCATAGGGGTGAAGACTATGAATACTCCAATAATATTTATATATCTGTTACAAGTGCAGTAAGATGAGGAAGTGGAGAGAATCTGCCAGGGCCGGTAAAGAATCGTGCTTGTCATTTTGGGACATGCCAGTAGATGATGTGACGCAAATAGCAGCTAGCACACAGAAGCTGTCTCTGAGCACATAATCTAAATGTGGTGGGCTATCCTGCCCCCTTAACCAAGCACAGAATATAAATCACATGTCTCAGGATAGTGTTCTTGGTTCTCAGCCCTCATGAGACATGGTGCCCTTGGTCATCAAGGTTCTCACTGGTCATTCCTACAGGAGTTTCAGCTCCCTGTTTCAATTCAGTCTGTGACCCGAGTAAACAGAGGTCCCACCTGGACAGACCGCACGTCTTCTGTGCCTATGTGTGGAGCTATATTCACCAGGCTCCTTGAGCTGACTTGGCTCTCGGAGACTTCAACCCTATTTTCCTGAGAAATCTAAGGATACATTGTTTTGAAATTCCATAGTGTGAGTTTCCAACCCAAAGGCTAAAAGTTAGTATCAGTCAGAGTCCAACCAGGAAAACAGACACCATTATAAGTATTTAAAACCGAGGTAACTTAATTTCATACAGGGATTGGCCATCCCACACAGGTAATGGAAAATCTGAGAAGCCGAACAGGGACGATGAGGCAAGGTAGAAAGGAGCAAGAACAGGAAGCACACACCTACCCGAGGCAAGGCTGAGAGACAAAGGGTGACTGGAGCCCAGGGACTGGGACAGGAAGCTCAGAGGAGGGACCACCCAAGGTGGAATCACAGGGGGAAAGTGTCATGGCTTCTCCTCTGCCCCACCAACCTCAGAGTTTTCATCAATAGTTCCCATTGGCTGAAAAGGATCCTGGGAGATGTGAGGGCCTGGGGCAGGGTCGGACCCCTGCACTCCAGCCCAGAGCAGGGGAGAGTTAGTGATGGATGCACCCTGAGGCAAACAAGACGAGGACATGAACAATCTGTGTGAGATGTCAGTGACAAACCTGGGGGAAAAAAGCAAAGTTATGAACTAAAGACAGACCTGACCATGCAGAAATGATCTGTTCACGTGGGCATGAGCACAGAAAGGGGAAAATGGGAGTAAATGCTTACCAGAGGGACATTCAGGGTGTATTCCCATTGCCAGGCACTGGGGTTACACACACTGATCCCCTGAAGCCTCACAACCACCTGAAGAATTTTACTAGGAGAGAGCTGGCCCGGAGGGAGGAAGTCACTCGCCCACAGTCAGGAACTAAGAGGAAAATATAATTGAGGTGTTACCCTGACAGTGGTATCTTTATTTTACCAGGAGCTAATGCTCTATGAAAGGGATAATTCTTTAATGATGGATTTGCCAGTTCCAGGAGAGGGTAGAGATTGGCTGTCACCCCTCATTGAAGTCACCCCAAAAGTCACAGCTAACCCATGGACTAAGAAGGTCGGCTTTTGAATTCTTTTGTAAATTTAAATGCATTTTATTCTAAGTTTGGGAGGCCTCATTAATATATATAATATATATATATATATATATATATATATATATATATATATATATATATATATATATATATATTTTCATTTTAAAGAGTTTTATAACAGGAAGTTAATGTTCAGAACACTTCAGAGCACCTTATACTTCTAATCAGATTTTTGATGACTGGTTTTAAAGTGTTACTTGAGTATTTGTCTCATACTGGCTTTCAGGCAAAAGTACTATTCAGTGATTGTTTAGGAAGAGAAAACCTAAAATATGGACATCTATCAATTGCCTGCTAGAGTCTGTGGGGGTGTGTGAGTGCGTGCGTGCGTGCGTGTGTGTGTGTGTGTGTGCGCGCGCGCGCGCGCGCATGTGGGGAGGAAGAACAAAATCAAATCTTTTATCCTGAGTTAATATTCAATCACAGAACTATAGACAATGAATAAAATGTGAACATAAAATGAAGCAGGAAAGGAGGATAACAGTATAACATCCTGAATAAGAGCCATAGAAATGTCATATAAATTTTGAGAGTCTTTTCCCTCAAGGAGTGAATTTCTCATTTCTTAAGTTAAGAACTCCATAGGGGGCAGGTGGCTAGGACAGCAGATTTGAATTATGCTGACATCAAAAGATGCATTCTTCCCCTTGGAGCTGGTCGAGGTGACCCCTGATGTTACACTGTAGGTGTGTGTGTGTGTGTGTGTGTGTGTGTGTGTGTAATCATTACCTCTAAAAGCATTTTCTTGAAGACATCAGCTAACTCTGAAAGCCTCTAATCTGAAATAGAATACCTTAATTCTGTAGTTTTCAATAAATGTAGCATTTTGCTAGTATAAAATATAAAATACCCATAAAAATTTGTGTTACTATAAAAACACAGGAAAGCCACTTTCCTCAAGGTGTAGTAAATGGTAGTGGTAAATTTTCTCGAATGGAAAATAACTAATTTTATTAGTCATCTTCTCTCCCTTGATCCTTAAATTCCCAAAAGTTTTCATAGCTGAGTTAAAAGCACAAACAGTAGAATTTTAAATTTAACAAGTCCTATTCTCTCTGGGATTATTTCTCTCATTTTTCAAAACTACCAAGATAAGCTGCTCTTTTAGTGAAAAACATTACTCAACTATTTATAATGGTCAATATTTATTAAGGAGCTGATTGGGCTTTTTAAGCTGTGCCTTCAAACAGCACTCAGGCCAAGGCAACACATAAGTAACTGTCCAAAGACTGTTGTTAAGACAACATACCTGTCAAAACTCTTTTACCGATGACTTTATGAATCATCAATATATGTATGCATCAGATCTCCAGAGATGCTTCAATCAAATGTTGAATTTCATGGAACCATTGGGGTAGTTTGGTGTGATTTAGTGAGAATTTTCTTTGGATGGTGGAGTAAGTGTTTACAAGACGATATAGGCTCCAAGCAGCATGGAAGACAGATAAGCAAGAAAAAGAGGCATATGAGATAGTTTTTCAAAGAAGAAGGGAAAATGAAATTCTCCCCAAGGACACTTATTTGCCCTTCACGTTCAAGGCATATATATTTTTCTTTCCACCCAGCAAAGCAGCAAACTCATATTTGAGCAGTAAAAAGTAGTATTCTCTGTAGGTGTGAAATGACGTTTGGACTCAATAAGAGGTTTTGTTGAGGTTCAGCCTGGCTCTTCTGCTGGGCCCCAGGTCACAGTGACCTGCCAGCCTTCTCCCTGGGCTCTGCTACTGTCAGCATCCTGCTCTCAAGAGGGCAGCAGGTCAGTGCTCAGTGCGTTCCCATTTAAAGGAACGATCATGCTCTGTGCTGACCTTAGAGGAACGCAGGTGGCATTTAACCTCCAATGGATGGTGGTGTTGTTTGCCAACATCGAGAACAAAGAATTGGGGTGGAAAAATAGACGGATGGCTCAGGAGAAGACTCAGCTCCCTGTTCTTACTCAGCTCAAGCAAGAAATCAGTGGGCTTTTCTCTTTCTATAGACCTAAAGCCCACGGGCAAGCTGGGTAAAATATGAATGATACAGATTTTCAAACGACTAACATGTCGTTCTTAAAAAGACACACTATAATTACTCAAAATCACATTCTTGCTCCCTATAGCTATATTACTTTCATAATAGATTTGTTCAAATCGTAACTGACAATATTTGAACTGTCACATGGCCAACTTAAGTCTGATAGAGCTGATACCTGAAATATATTACCTTTTGACTTACACAGAGAGACAAATTAAGTCCAACATTTCCCCTTGTGGATCTTTTAGAATACTGGTTTTGGTTAATAGATAACCTCCTAAAAATGGGACCTATGGTTTAAAATGAATGGGAAACAACAGACAAAACAAAGTTCAATTGATTTCTTTGCTACTGGACTTTTTCAAAGGCTTTCATTAAATACAGAGATGTGTCCCTTTACTTCCCATGAGTTGTCTAGTATTCAGTGTCTAACTAGGAATCCTCTTTTGTATGGGGAGACCCTCCCGAATGGACACTCTGCAGTACTTACTTTGGGAAATGCTAGTTTAGTTGATCACTTTCTTCAGACATAATGGGGGTGCGCCCCCTGCTGAGTTTTTTCATCAGTTCCATTTGCCTGAAACACCAGCACCAGGCAGACACATGGCTGGCTTCCCTCATCACCTTCGGTCTTTACTCAGAGGTCACTTATGAGGCCTTCCCTCACTTTTAAAATTCAAGTCCCTTCCTCGACATTCCCTCGTCTTCTTCCCTGTTTACAAGGTCTGACAATTAAGTTCACGAACTTGTTGCAACGATGTTGCTAACTTTTTTTTTTTCATATCAGAGGGATTATTCATTATGAATCTGTACCAACTGGACAAACAATTAACCAAATTTACTATTTGGAAGTGCTGAAAAGGTTGTGTGAAAAGTTAGATGACCCGAACTTTTCACCAACAATTCATGGCTCTTGCATCACGACAATGCACCAGCTCACACGGTGCTGTCTGTGAGGGAGTTTTTAACCAGTAAACAAATAACTGTATTGGAAGACCCTCCCTACTCACCTGATCTGGCCCCCAGTGACTTCTTTCTTTACCCAAAGATAAAGGAAATATTGAAAGGAAAACATTTTGATGACATTCAGGACATCGAGCATAATATGACAACAGCTCTGATGGCCATCCCAGAAAAAGAGTTCCAAAATTGCTCTGAAGGGTAGACTAGGTGCTGGCGTCAGTGCATAGCTTCCCAAGGGGAGTACTTCGAAGATGACCACAATGATATTCAGCAATGAGGGATGTAGCACTTTTTCTAGCATGAGTTCTTGAATTTAATTGTCTGACCTTGTATTTCCAATGTAATATCTTCTAGCTTTTAAATATATATAATTTGTTTATTGTCTCTCTCTCCCAATGAGAAGGTTAGCTCCGGAAAGGCAGGGGCCTTCACATTACCACAGTCAAGGGACATGTCTCAGCCCCCATTTTATTCAGCCTCTCAGGATCATTCGGCACCACTGAATGAATGCTCTGTCAACTGTGAAAGTACTAAACTGTTGTGAAACTGCTCCCTTCACATGGCCTCCAAGACACTGGCCTCTTTCCTGCCTGCCTGGCCACCCTTCAGACATCTGTCCTGGATTCTTCTTATATTTCTGCCATTTAAATATGACATTGCTGAGGGTTCAGCCCTGGGACCTCATCTCTGCTCCATCTTCACTTACTCCCTAGGTGACCTCTCAAAGCTCATGGGTTTAAATATCCTCTACAAACTGATAACTGCCAAGTCATCTCCACAGCCCAGAAGTCCCCTCCCCTTCATTGTCTGTGTCCGAGCTTGTCAGAGCAGGATAACCTATGCTGTGTCTGGTTTTCCTAACAGATGAGTGTTTATTTCTCATTCCCACAAAATCCTCTACTGCTGTCCTGAGTTAGCAGCTCTCCTGGGCAAGGATATCTCCTCCAATAAATGGCTCATAAGTTGGGGCTCCTTCCATTCTGGGGCTCCCCATCTTTGGGGTATCAGGGTCCTTCACTTCCAGCCATGTGTAGAAGGGAAAAAGAGATGGAGGATGCACAGCTATTTTGTGTTTGGGTCTGGAAGTGGTGGCGCTTACTTCTACCTATATCTCCTCCAGAGCTGAGTCACATGCTTAACCTTGAGACAAGGGACTAGGGATGCAGTTTGGCCTTGCTCCTGGGAGGAGGAGAAGATGAGGGTATTGGTGAGTTCCATCAACATCAACACAAGGAGGAAGGAGCAGTACCACAAATAAATGTTATGACTTTGTCCAAGCCTGTCCCGATAGAATCCTCCCTGCTGTTTATTTGGGAGATAGGTTATTGGTAGTTTTTGATGTAGAGAAGTGGTTCATATTTAATAATTAGAAAATGAAATGTGCAAAATACAAGAAAATTTTCAGCAGACTCAAATCTCCTGCAGAATAAAACCATGTTAAAATGAATACATCCATGCTATAAAAAGTACAATGTTCCCCAATAAGGTAGGACCTTATATGGAGACATTCACTTCACCTTTAAAACTTCCAAAGTGCTCATTAAGAATACTTGTTCATTCTGTTCTAATAACAGTTTTAACTCTCTTGAAATGACAACACCTTCAAACCATGATGATGGCCTTCTTGTGAAAATTACATAAAGCACTGTAGCTAAAACAAGATTAGAATATTTTAACTTGGATTTGAGATTTATGCTTATGAAATCTTTATTGTTTTATTATCTGAACTAGGAAGCATATGCACCCTAAAACCCACATGATCATAGGAAGATGGTCAACAGTCCAAATTTTGCTGATGAATTGAGTTTAAATGAGCCTATAGGAGAGGAGAGGAGAGCTTTGACTATAGGAACTGACAGGTCTGGATTCAAATGCATTCAGTCTCTTACTTGTGTGTATTTGGCCAAGTTTTTAACTACTTTAAATAAGGCTCTGTTTCCTCATTGGTAAAATTAAAATATAGATAATATAATACATACATAATGCCTACATAATATTGTCATGATGCTATATGAGACAACACATATACTATTTCTTGGTAGATATGAAGTGCCCAATTCTTAGTTATTAAATTACCTTTACTGATTTGAATGTTTTTTAAAAGTATACCTATTAAGATTATACCATTTTACTACATTTGCTTATTACAAACTTAGTTGCAGACCAGACATTTGTGTGGTTAAAAGCTTAACATTTGCCAAACAGTTTGCTTTGAATGACTTCAGCATTTCTTCTCCCATGTTTCTTTCTCTAAGCCACACCACAGTTTTGTGAGCTTCAGCAGTAAGTGACAGATTGACTCATAGGAAGCACACGGTATCTCCTGGCATTGATTTTCTGTGCAAATCTGTGATTCAAGCACTCTGGGTTTCTTCGTGAATTGGTTTGTAAATAATGAATAACAATCCTCTATTTACCACTTAGGGGCCCTGGGGGGAAATTGAAGATGAAGTATTGTGTACTCACCACAATGCATTTGCTATTTAATAGTCAAATATAACCCCTTTCTAAGGTCACTGTGGTTAGAGAAGCTGGAAGTGATTTTTATGGCAAATTGAGTTTCCATTGCGTGAGCTCGGCTCTGCTGACTCAGTGCGACCAGGCTGGATGGATTTGCATCTCACCCCTTCTCTCCTCTCAGGAGCAGCTCCCTCTGAGAGGATAGTCACCGCTCTTTGGTCATCTCACCTGCGAGCAATGAGACTTCCAGAGCCAAGGAAGGATGGAGTGCTCCTATTTGGAGCTCTGTTAAGCAGGAAGTAAAAAAAGCAAATGCGATTATCTTGGTTTTCCTGTTACTAAAGGCTTTCCTACTTTTTTAAAAAAAATCTATTTCCCTTTCTTCCTTCCTCCCTTCCTCCCTTCCTCCCTCCTCCCTTTTTATTTTTATTATTACTTTTT
>NW_017731686.1:1863441-1866955 GCF_001890085.2 Hipposideros armiger
TTAGTTAAAAATGTGTTTTAGTATCAATTTATTTGATTTTATATTGTTTGGTGTTTGCTTCAATCTGTAGGTTTAAGTCTCTTGCTACATTTTGGAAGTTTTCAGCCATTATTTCTTTGAGTACTTTCTAAAATGCCCTCTTTCTCCTCTTTTTCTGGGACTCTGATGTCACAAATGTTAGCTATTTTGTTGTAGGCTTAACAGGTTCCTAAGACTCTGCTCATTGTTTTAAGTCTATTTTCTCTCTGTTGTTCACACTGGGTAATTTCTACTCTATTTTTCAATTCACTGACTCTTTGTCCCTTCCACTCTGTTGTTTGAGCTCGTCTGCTGAGCTGCTTCTTCTCCTTCCTCTTCCTCCTCCTCCTCCTCCTCTTCTTCTTCTTCTTCTTCTTCTTCTTCTTCTTCTTCTTGCTTATTGTATTTTTTTGGTTCAAAATTTCATTGTAGTTTTTCTTTATTTTTTTTGCTAAGTGTTTCTACTTCTTTTCTGAGATTTTCTAGTTTTTCATTTGTGTTTACAGTGTTCATAACGGCTTGATGAAGCATTTGCTTTTTTTTTTGATGGCTAAGTTAAAGTCTTTGTCAAGCAATTCTAACATCTCTGTCATTTGGTGTGGGCCTCAATTAATTGTCATTTTTCATTCAGTTTGAGGTCTTTCACTTTCTTGGTATGGAGAGTGATTGTTAAATTTTAACTTGGACATTTTGTGTGAGTGAGAAATAAATCTTTATAGCTTAAAATGATGAAAAGCAAGGGTTGTAAACATAACATAGCCTATCCTGAATGAGAGAAAATAGTAAGTGGGACTATAGGTAATTTTTCTTTTCTTCTTTCTTGTCTTTTTTGTGTTTTCTATTTTTTCAAGTAATTTTTTAATCTAATTTTTACTTTTTGAGGATGAGTATTATTTTTGTAATGAAGAAATAGATACAATTAATTTAAAATAAACTGAAAGACAAATTTTATGATTTGAATATGTTTATAATTAGAAATGATATTATATTTCTATTAAAAATGCATGAAATGTGCAAATATTAATGCCATTTTCTTGAACCTAGGTTATGTATTTGATAAAACATACTCTTTAATCACAGAGAATTCTGAAAAAGAAAGTGTTACATTGTCACTGAATCAAGGCTTACCATATTGATAGGTCTGCTCCAGCCCCTAAGAAATGCTCGTCCCTGCGGCTGGTGAATCCCTTTGGCTTCCTGGGAGACATTTGTGTGACAACTTCCCCTTTATCTGCAGTTTGCTAATGAGACCAGGCAACACACCGACAATGATGGGCATTGCTCATAAGAGGGCTATGTGTTGACTGATTTTCCCTCATCTTTCCCTTTGCATAACACACACACACACACACACACACACACACACACACACACACTTCATTATTAATATCAAGGCCAGAACATTTGAACATTGCCTTTGCTACACTGGAAGGTCTTTTGTTTGAATTGTATAGAAGGGACTTGAAAAAAAAATCACCTGTTTCTACTCTGGCCCAACCCCAGGACTCTGAGGCACCGGAATTTACATGCATTTATCTGCACATAGTCANATATGTGGGATCTGAACTGGGGCCCTCTGGCATCCCAAGCCAGCTCTTAACCATCGCGCCACTCGGCCAGCCCCCTCCTCCCTTTTTAAAATAAAGATCATCCATAAGCTTATTCTTAGAAAATAGGGGGGCTAAGCAAAATGTCAGGATTCCTGGTGGCAAGTAAATTCTGGAAGACGCTCAAACATAGTCACATATTTATTAATCACCAAATCTTTTGTTAGCTCTTTTATAAAAGGCTTTTTTGTCTGGCCTCTGCCAAATACCCAGCCCTCCCCCGGTCTTCTCCTCTGGTCATCTAAGCTGTTCATTAGCTCTGCTCTGAGGAACTACCATCAAGCACAGATTCTAAACTCTGAATCCTGTGTCTTTCCATCAAACAAAACATTAGTCTTTCCTTTGCTGCCACTGGACAATGAACTGACTGAAGACAAAGAGTGCAAGTTATGTATCCATTTTACTCGTAAGAGGAGCTCAACAACTACTTGTTGAACTGTTGAAGAGTTAATAGATAACCTCCTAAAAATGGGCCCTTTGAGTATAAGAGATCATCAAGGAATACCATGTAGGTTGCAGCCAGAGAAGGGCCTGAGCTTGAGCTGCTGGTCTGGGCTAGTCTGACAGAACGCCAGTTTCACTTACTGTAGTTAGAAGAATTACCAAAGAGTTACAATTGTTCTAGGAGCTTCAGATAAAACTTGCTCCTCTAGCATGCCCCAATCTGAACCTGCATAAGAAAACCCAAGCTCTCCCTAACCTCAAAAGAACACGGGGTTGGTACAGCTTTTCAGAAGTCAACGATGTCTTCCAGGACCATATATTTGAAGAAAAGTCATAGCCCGTAATCAGTTGGAGCCTTTGCCCAGCTGCCTACCTAATGAGCCCATTCTTTTCTCTCTCATGCTTGCTCCTGATATATATGAATCATTTGGAGTGTAACTGCTATTGCATGAACTCTCCATTTCCTTGCAAATAGGTAGGTATGTGACTTTCACACTAATGGTTACTGCATAGTATTATGGAAACCCATCGCCATGAAATATAGCATTTTTAGAAGGCTCTCTTACATCAGTGAAGCCCATTTATGCTGCTGAAAATGTTTTCATCCCTCTGCTGCGGTGTGGGAAATGGGTGTCATTAGTAGGACATGCATGAGCTGAATACAGCCTAACTTCACCTGCAGACCTACATACATGCAGTTATATGAACGAGCGGGAGCCTTCCGCCAAGCCTCTGAAAGATACTCACTCAGCCATTAAAGGGAGGGAGGCAGAAGATCCCAAAGACAGCTCGTGTGCTCATCCTCTCCCTTCTCATCTTTGCCTTCAGCTTTCAGAGGAATCATCACTAGTTGGGGGCAGAGGGAGGGGGACTCGTAGTATGTATTCGTGAATTTGAGGGGTCTTGTTCTAGTTTTCACATCAGATCAGTAGAAGAGGTAAGAAAGGAGAGTGAGAGAGGGCAGTCAATGGGAACAAAGCTCCCCAAGCTTCACAAGGTGATGTGATTTTGAGGTCAGGTGTGTTTTGAACCATGTTGTGACGTATGTTAGCCTGCAGACATTACAAATCTTAGAAACTAGTACTCGTAAATACTTCAGTATCCAGCAGGAAACTCAGCCCACTGCACTAGTAACATCTGTATTTGATTGTCGAAGCAAGAGAGGGAATAGTTTTGTTCCTAAATCCTGACTGAACACAAGAAAAGGCAGCCGAGTGATGCTTGAATCATGCCGCTGTGCAAATGAAGTGCCCCTTAAATAATGAAGTACATTTCTAAAATGGGTTGCAAGAATCACTTACTGGTGCCCAAGGCTCCCAAAGAAAACAAAGAAGAAGTGCCTTTAGAACAGTGGGTCTCAACCTTCCTAATGCCGCGACCCTTTAATACAGTTCCTCATGTTGTGGTGACCCCCAACCATAAAATTATTTTCGTTGCTACTCTAT
>NW_017731686.1:1870319-1877835 GCF_001890085.2 Hipposideros armiger
AAAAAGATAGTAAAGGCCTGGTTTTATAGATAAACCCTTTCCTCTCTCTCTTCTCCTACAGTCCCTGAGAACCCATGTGTAGAGCGTGGGATAATGAATTATATTTCTGAGTAACAAGTTCCAAAGGACCAAAAAGAGTGAGGCTAGTGCTTAGCACTCACTGCAAAGGAAAAACTGGGCAATGGTCTTTTTTTTTTTAAGGAACTATAGAATTTTTAAATCTCAAACTGTACCTAAAAGAGAAAAGACTACCTTACAAAAACTTTTATATTTCTCAATTCAGATTTGGAAAGGTGAGAGATTATGACAAATGTCCAAATTAGTATAAATGGTCTCTCTGCCCTTACTTGGTAGTTTCATTAAATTTTTAAAATTAAAATAAACAAAACAAAACAAAAAAACCCACATACCCTGCAAAACAAAGACCCTTTAGTGAAATTGTCTTGTTTAGCCTGGAAAATATTTAATGCCTTTGTATTCTGTAAAATGTTGAGATAGAGGCAAAATTACTTTCAAGTTTTTCAAATGTCAACTTTTACGCACAGTTCCAGTACATACTGGAAACTAGGTCTTGGTGTGGAAAATGCTCAGAGATCCTGTGGGCTCAGAGGGTTCTGAGAAAAGTTAATAACCCTCTTTTTTCATGTTACTAAAAATGACTCAAGCAAGGCATTCATATATACACCTGCGGGCAGCAGCTGTTAGTGCACACCTCCAAGCTCCTTTTGTTTTCATCTCTGTCTTGCTCACATTTTACAAAGGTGTTTGTTGCAATGAAATTGATTGCCAGCACACTTGGCAATTCAAATTGCATTAGATGTTCCTTCTTTTTTAATTCCATTAACCAAAATGAACGCAATGCAATCTGGGGAAACCCATCATCAGGATCTGAGGACCTGGGGGGTGTGAGACTAGCTCAGACTTTATGATCAGACTTATTCTGTGACTCTAAGTAGCACGGAGAGAGCAGCGTCTCCGCTTCCAAAGCACAAGCTTAGGCCCTGATCTGGATTCTAAAATCGGAACCATTTAAACAGTGATCTTAGTTCCTGATATTTACAAAATGCGTTGATCCGCGGGAAAAGAGGCCCCCAATTAGGAGAATCAAGTTGCCCATCATTCAACATGTTATCTTTTCCCTGAGACCTACTGTGTGGGTCCCAGGATGAAGCAAGCGCGTCGTTCTGTAATCTGTGGGAAAGTTGAGGTAAATGTCGTCTGTCGGTGGATTTCAGAGAGCCCCTTCTCTTAAGATCGTTTGAAATTCTCTTCCAGCCCCTTCCTATAGAGCCCTCACTCACCCAGAAAGTACAGCCATTGTCATGATAATCCGTAGGGAGGGTTGGAGCTAGGAGAGAGATCTCGTGCTCAGGGTTTGTGGGAACTGACGCCTCGGTTCCCTAACGCCGCCAACAATTCCGACTCCCTCGCTATCCGGGCTGCACGCGCGCCTGTGCCATGTGGGAGGTCACATAATTGTGACTTGGAAAGACAGGCCTGGCACCTATGCACGAGTCAGAGCGGGAGGGGGACTTGAGGCAAGGGGAACAGAGGAAACCAAAGCAGCTATAAAGGGGTGTGTTTTCTGTCTTTCCCCTCCATTAGCCAATGCTTCTGTGAGAAGACACAGGTCGTTCTCGGGGTTGCGGTGCTGCTGGCCCAGACTAACCAGGAATGCGTGCTAATCGGTGTGTGTTTCTCTTTTCCCGCCCAGGACAGCTTTCCTGCCCGCTTCGGAGGAGTCCATTTTGTCAACCAGCCCTGGTACATTCACGCCCTGTACACGCTCATCAAGCCATTCCTTAAAGACAAGACCAGGAAGAGGGTAATGAAAAGAAACGCCCAATGCGGGGACTGTGGGGTGGGAGGGACAGTTACGGTGCCCCTCCTCCCAGTCTCTTTCTCTCCCTCGTTTTCTCTGCTTTTCTGTAGTCCCTGAGCATTTGAGCCTCAGCTGGAGTTTGCAAATGGCCTGGATTTAATCAATAATTTAATAGAAGTGGGTTATTTTCAGAGTCCTAGAGACAAACCAAAGGGAACTTTGAAGGCACCCAAATACCAGACGCCCATTTTAATGCAAATGCTTCTGGGAGACACTGGGTCAAGCAGTTTCCTGTTCATGGAGTATTTTAATGGCTGGCATTTTGCCCTGCAAATGTATTATTGTGATGAAAAATATTTGTAATTTGTTTTCCTCCAGAGGTTCTTGGGTCGTAGCTGTCAGCTCTACCACCGTTGAGCCTGGGGAAACATCCTTCATTGGAAAAAATAATGAAGAAGGCTTTTAAAATCTTAATTGCATCAGCGGATGACATTTGGGGGGCCAGCGAGCATCTTTTGTCAGAGCTGGCCTTTTTCGTGGCATTCTGGTTAGCTGACAAACTGAACAGTCCTTAACCACTGTGAATCTTAGCGTCCTCATTTATAAAATGCAGAAGCTGACACTCACATCAAAGACTTGTTGGGATAACTTAATCAGACAACATCTGAAAGCAGGTAGTTCTCATGCAGTAGAGATGCTGTGACTTTTATTTCTATCATTTAGCTCCCTTTGCTTTCAAGCTTTCTGACTTCAGTTCATTCCTGGGTCGGGAGTATCACCTCTCAAGGGAAATTGGCCAGGGTCATGCTTCCAGCATCTTCCATATGCCCCTATACCCAGGGACCCCATGCTAGAGAAGTGCTCCGAGTATTCTGGGGAGAATGATGATGTAAGAGACCCCCCTCATTCCCCTGCCACACACACATACACGCTCTGCAGGGTTCCTAACTCCTAGACCCCAGATGTTTCTGGGTCCTTAGGAAATGTTGCAATAGGGCACAGGATGGGTAATTCCCCTGTCCCTAAATGAATGGGGAGCAAGGAACTAGAGCGCACCAGCCTCAGGAGGCAGAAGTATTCTGGGGCATTTTGCAATCTGTCTGGGGCTCAGGGCCCTGCTAAGGACAGAGACGTGCCCTAGACTGTTCCCAGAGTAGCTTCAGGCTTCCCGCTGGCTTCGTCTTCTACTCAGGAAGGAAAGAGCAAGAATTCCTCCCACCGGGCAATCAGCACTTGGTGCTGTGCCGTACGTAGAAGGGAGTTTCTGGAGATTTAGGTGCAGAACAGAACCTGACAGGTGGGGCGACCCGCCTCCTACCTGCTGAGTGCCTCCACCCACAGGGCCCCCAGCAGAGGGCCAGTTTCCACAGCGTCCCTTGTCCTTACGAACCAGAGGTATTGGGTACAACTGTTTGCTCTTAACACCAGGCTGGTGCTAAGTGCCAGCTTTTCTACACTTCAAATACTACAGTTCCTCCTGTGAGGTGTTTTGTGAAAGCCAAAACACATGAGTTTCTTCAAAAGAAATAATTCTTATTAAAATTTGGTCATACCCAATCCAATGTCAGAAAATGTACATTGTTTTCTGAGGTGCTACAATAGGCTTCTGAAGACTTTTAGTACTTAGCTTCTTGTCTCTTTCCTCTTTAAATAATGCCATTATGTCATAAATTAAAATCAGTACAACAGAACAAGGTAGCAAGTGTTTATTATATACTTACATGGTATATTGTAATGTAGTATATAGTATATAGCATAATGTACTACTTATATGGTATATTATTATACTATACTTACATATTTTAAAAATCACATATATATTTCATCATGGTTAACTGGGGTGTGTGTGTGTGTGTGTGTGTGTGTGTGCATGTCTGTGTATAATTGATGGTTCTATACTTAGGGATAAGTTATGTGTGTTGAGCCTGCAACATGAAGAAGTATGGAAATTTATGTTATTACACAGATGCACTTTGAATGAACTTTCAGGAGTCAATTCCTAAATTGCAGGCAATGGGAATTATCAACTTGCGGCTTATCCACTGTGTTCATTTGTCTGAAAATAATTGTAATTTGGGGGTGTTTTCTCCCCTGATTGACCAATTTCTATCACCCTCCATTATATGTTTAGAAAACGCAAACTTGTTTGGCTATTAACTCTCAATCCAGACATGAATAGAAAATGGCTGCAAAAATATTTCACAATAAATTCCCAGGTGACAGTTTTCAGTTCCATTGACTAAAAATTGATTGAGCTTTTACCTTGTTTGTGCTCACACCACCCAGGGAGCTAAGAGCGTATTAGAAGTGTAAGAAAATACCACCCCTTTCTCTGTGAATCTTTGTCTTCCTGTTGCCAAGCAAGACATAAATGAACAACAACAACAAAAAAAATAGAAGTCAGCAGATAATCAAGAGTTCATTGGGGGTAAGAGGTTGGAGAACCAGTGTGCAGGTGACAATGGGACAGATTTAGGAAGAAGCTGCCACTTGGTGTAGGCCTCAGAGTAATGGGGAGGACGAAGTGGGGTCCAGATGCCAAAGAGCGCTGCAGTGGGGAGAACTGAGCATCGTGGAGATGTGTGTGAAGCATGACTAGGGGTTTGGATGGTCTGCATCACTACTCTTTTCATCAGTAAGGTTAATTAGAAGATGACTGTATGTGTAAATTTAGGCCATGGCCAAATAATATCCAATTTGTTCTTAAACTTCCTTTTTAAAGGACTATTAATTCAGCCCTTTTCTGAGCAATAAATTGACATTTCACAAAGATGAAGCTACAGACACAAGACTGAACGCCTCCTTAAATACCATGATCACCAGCAGCACATCTAATTTGTCATCGCTCTATTGTGTATTAGATCAAACACTCGGTCCTATGTTTTGGATTTTTTTTTAAACTGCTCGTTATCTTTTTCTTCTTAGATCTTCCTGCATGGAAACAATTTAAACAGCCTTCATCAGCTAATACACCCTGAATTTTTGCCCTCTGAGTTTGGAGGAACGCTTCCTCCTTACGACATGGGAACTTGGGCCCGGACGTTACTCGGTCCTGACTACAGCGACGAAAATGACTATACTCACACTTCTTACAATGCAATGCACGTGAAACACACATCGTCTAATCTGGAGAGGGAATGCTCGCCCAAGCCGATGAAGAGGTAAGGCCTGGCTTATCAGGGCCTCCCAGTCAGAGGTCACTGAGCATTTGATTGGGGCCTGTTGTGGGTTAAGTAATTGAAGAGCTTTATGGGCGCAGAATGTGAAAAAAATAAATCACAAAATATTCTCAACTGATTTTAGTAGAATTGAAAGCAAATGGGGCTTGGTCGGCCCAGAAATATACTTGTCCTGTGGTATTAAAGGAACTGTTAAAAGCTAGGACCTCGTTCATGTCCTGATTACAGCTCTAGTCTCTAGGCAGTCTGTTAATAAACAAAGAATGGAATCTTGGACCTTTGAGATGCACTGGATAGAAAAGCAACCTGCTAAAAGAGTCCCTATCATTCAGGCATTTGGAGCCATTTATTGAGCATTTACTTAGCTGTAGGCACTGATCAGGCACTGGGAGTCCAAATATATTGAATAAGACATCAAAAGAACAGAGACGTGGACCTGGGGAAAACTTCCAGCAATGTGTTTATAAAGCAGGTGACATTCTAGCTGAGCTCTGAAGGATGACAATCAGCAGCCCAGGCTTTAAAAAAAGAGAAAAGACATACCAAGCAGAGGAACCACCCAGAGGCTTGGAGGCATTAGAGGGATGGGCCGTTCTGATGCGGTAGATAGATGCGCAGGGGTTGGCGATGACAGTGGACTTGTTATGAAGTTCCAGAGATCGTCGTGTCCAGGTGGTGAAGTACATTGCATACTGTATTTGATAGAGTGCCATGGAAGTGGTTTTTAAAAAATGGATATACAAATAATATATGAGTGCTTTCTCAGTGTAGCCTCCTCATTTTTAAAGCAAAAGTCCCCTTCAACCACTGTCCTCAGTTCCAATCCCTACCCAAAGGTAACTGCTGTTGTCAGGCTGGGGTGGACCCCTCCACTTGGTTTTCTGTACATTACATGCATCTATACTCACCCATAGAAAATATCTAATGTGTATTATTATAGTTTGCTAGGGATATTGTAATAAAGTACCAACGACTAGCTGTCTTCAACAATGGAAATTTGTTTTCTCACAGTCCTGGAGGCTAGAAGTCCAAGATCAAGGTGTCGGCAGGGTTGGTTCCTTCTGAGGCCTCTCTCCTTGGCTCATAGATGACCATCTTCTCCCTGTGTCTGCACATGGTTTTCCCTCTGTGTGTGTCTATTTGTGTCCATATTTCCTCTTTTTATAAGGACAGCAACCATATTGCATTAAGGCCACCCTCACTTGAACTTAATTACCTGTTTAAAGACCCTCTATCCAAATATAGAGACAGTCTGAGGTCCAGGGGTTAGGACTTCAGTGTACAAATTTTGGGCAGACACAATTCATCCCATAACATATTGTTATGTAGCCTCTTCCCACGTTAGTAAATCTAGACATATCTCATGGTTTTAACGCTGCGTAGTATTCCAGAGCATGGATAGCTCACAGTTTAGCCATTTCCTTTTGATACATTCAGGTGTGTGTGTGTGTGTGTGTGTGTGTGTGTGTGTGTGTGTGTGTGTGTGTTCTCTCTCTCTCTCTCTCTCTCTCACACACACACACACACACACACACACAGCTCAGTGAATGTCCTTGATATTGCCTCATTCTCACTGGAAANCAAAAACAATATGTAATTATATATTGTGAAATATTTATTTCTAATTACAAATAAATGAAATTTTGTCTTGAAGCATGGAGACGGATAGAGGAGTGGTGTCTTGGTTCCTAAGACCATTGAAAATATGTGTTTTCCGATGGTCTTAGGTGACCCCTGTGAAAGAATCATCCAATCCCCAAAGGGGTCGCGACCCACAGGTTGAGAACCGCTGCCTTAGAATGTCCTGACATGTATGGTCTGCTTTACAATTGCCCTTGGCATTTTTTGTTTAACATTCCATGTGAGGCAGAAAGAATCATCCTTAGAAATGCTTCTACTCTACTTAAAAAAAGTAAAAATAAAACAAAAAATGGCTACTCCCATTTGGGGGAGTTTTGAAATAGTTGCAATAATCATATTCTTTAATTTTTATTTTAAGGTAATTGCAGATGCACACGCAGTTTAAAAGATATTACAGAGAGAACCCATATAGCCTTTAGTTTCCCCCACATGTGACATCTTGTAAAACTACAAAGCAATATCACAACCAGGATATTAACATAGATACAGTCAAGATATAGAGCATTTTCATCACCACAAGAATCACTTATGTTACAATTTTATAGCCATACCTACTTCCTTCAACCCCTACCCAATCCTTTACCCCTGGCAACCACCAATCTGTTGTTTCCATAATTTTTTCATTTCAAAAATGTCATTAGTCAATGGAATCACAATGTAACCTCTTAGGGTTGACTTTTTTTCACTTAGCAAAATTCTCCAAAGATTCATTCATATTAGTAATTGTTCCTTTTTATATTAGTAATTGTTCCTTTTTTTGTTTTGTTTTTTAAATTTTTATTGGGTAACAGTGTATTTTCTCCAGGATCCATCAGCTCCAAGTCAAGTCATGGTCCTTCAATCTAGTTGCAGGGGGCGCAGCCCACCATCCCAT
>NW_017731686.1:1884795-1901432 GCF_001890085.2 Hipposideros armiger
GTTAGTAAATCTAGACATATCTCATGGTTTTAACGCTGCGTAGTATTCCAGAGCATGGATAGCTCACAGTTTAGCCATTTCCTTTTGATACATTCGTGTGTGTGTGTGTGTGTGTGTGTGTGTGTGTGTGTGTGTGTGTGTGTGAGTTCTCTCTCTCTCTCTCTCTCTCTCACACACACACACACACACACACACACAGCTCAGTGAATGTCCTTGATATTGCCTCATTCTCACTGGAAAGTTCTTCTGGTTAGACTTGGAGGCCGGTAGTCGCTGGGGCAGAGCGTGTGTGCATTTTTAATTTTAGTCCACACCATTGCGATGCCCTCTAAGACGACCATGCTAATGGATGGTCCCACCAGGTGTGTGTGAGACGCTCCTTCCGCAAACCCTTGGAAAGTACTTGATACTATCCAAATTTAATTTTAATCATAATCCAGTTGGTAGGACAATCTCTCTATCACTTTTGTTTTCATTTGAATTTCCCCACCAGACATAACTAAGCCAAGGAATGACATACTAAGGTCTGGGTTTTATAAGGATCATGGAATTAGCTGGGAAGAGGAGACTAAAAGGCACCAGGAGGCTGCAGGGGCTCGGGTGGGCGGGTGAGGGTCAGAACCAATGCTGAAGCAGTGGGAGATGGGAGGAATCCTGGAGATGTTTGTGGGAGCAGGAGTGTCACTCTTAGTCTCCTATGGATAACTGGGTGGGGACAGTGCATCCAGGAGGAGCTCCTTGTTTCTTGCTCTGTTGGGAATATTACAGAAATATTATGGAATATTATGCAAACACCTGGAAAGTCTCTTGGCTGGGACTGCAGGAATCTGGAAATTCATTGACTCTCCAGGTTAATAGTCAACATTGTCTGGGAAGTGGCCGTGATGGTGGCCGAGAGGTTAGCTTTGTGTCTACAGTGAGGAGACCAACCTTACTGCTATGGGTGGGACTGTGTGTCCCAATCTACTCTCAGTTCAGAGAGTAGGTCATGAGGACAATGACAACTCATACTACTGACGCAGTCCTGGACCCTTTCCTGCGTGAATTCTTTAAATCCTCACCACAAATGTATGAGAAAGGCATTGTCATTATTCCCATTTTACAAATGGGACACAGAGAGGTTAGGCAACTGCCCAAGGTCACACAGCTAGTCGATGACTGAGCTGGGATTCCAACCTGGGCAGGCTGACTCTGTGCTCTGTGTTCATGGTCTCTTTAAGATACGGCATACTGTCTGCTTTTCCTTGTGCATTCTATCCTCAGCTAAAGTGTCAACCTTCTCTCTCCAACCCCTCATGGGCAGGGACAATGACACCTCATGTAACCTGTCCCTACCCTATCTCTAGAGACTTTTGGATAAAACCATCATACCCTTATACATGTCTGAGCTTCCAAAGTCAAGTGGTAGAAAATAGGAATTTGCCACTCTTTCCCCAGATGACCAGTTACCAAGTTACATCTCTTTTGGGTGACCAGGCATATCCTGACTCTGAATTCCAGCTCTGAGTTGATGTTGAGGGTCAGAGGAGGTGACAGTTTCCATTATTAGATGGTGAGATATGGAGGGTAAAGTCATTGTCTAATTCTTGTTCACCTCATCTTCTCCCCAAGAATCCAGCTCAATGTCCAACATACAGTAGACACATTATACATGCTTGCCACATATGAATGAATTAACATTGAAAGCTACTACTTCCAAAACCCACCCTTGGTGCATTTATCCAATTGTCAGCTCCCAGATGGAAAGAGTTCATTTCCTCTGGCTTTCCCAAGGCTCTCATGGATCCTAGATAAGACTCGCCCACGAGTAACTATAGCTCACTGCAGAACGAGGGTGGTAGTATAAAGGGGGTGTAAGAAACGTCTCAGCATTCTGAGGAAGCAGCCACTAATTTCAACCAGGAAGGCTTGTAGAGAAGTCCTCATGGAAGAAGGCATAGCTGACTTGGGTTCGGGGGAATGGTAAGATATGGAAGTCAAAATCCAAGCCTATGCCTGACAAGCCAGCAATTGCGTACGTATCTCATGACCCCACCAAGGTGTCCTGCCCACTCCTGCTGCCTTTGGTGGCAGCATCCTTGGACTTTGCTTGGGGGATTTCAGGCACTGGGATGGGCAATGAGGAGACTGTTGCCAGCAGTGACAAGGAGAGACCACCCCTGCAGTTGGACTGTGCCTGCCATCAGGTATCTCACTGACGGGATCTGCAATAAGTGAGAAAATCACAGGGAAAGAACAACCACCATTGGTTGCATCTTTTGACCCCTCAGAATCTATAGGAATGTGGGAAAATTGAGAACAGAATTGGAGGAGACCTTAAAGGTCATCCCCAATTTCCCACCTGATGTGGTTGTCTGTTCTACAGCCCAGGCTGCCGGCCAGACTGAGTTCGCAGTGTCCAGAGGTGGGCAGGCAGCTTAAGGGGCAGCGTGCTCCCTGTAGCATGGCTTTTGGAAGTACCTCCTTATTCTGAGCCAGATGACTGGGTCTTTCCTCTGCATCAGCGTTGTAACTTCCAGTGAGTGGAAGTTACGTATACTTCCTAACCCCTGCCATAGTTCTCAACGGCCTTCAGGTCCAATCATTCCTCTCACTAATTTCCAAATAAACATCCATCTCTCAGCACTAAAAGGGAACTCCAAAACTGATAACAGTGGAGCTGTGCTCCTTCTGGAATCCCGGAAATTACCATGAGTGGAAAACACATTTTTTCTTCCCTTGTGCGTAAGTGAGCAGAATGGAGTTACACGCCAGCCAGCCCGTGCAGCCCAGCTGCAGCAGCCACCAGGCCACATGGAGTCAGGCTGAGGAAAAGCGGAGCCAGAGTGCCTTTGGAGACACGTGGAGAGGTGATAATGTGCAGAATCCAAGGCAGAGGGCAATGGTCTGCCCACTCTGGCCTTATTGATTTAATAAATATTTAGTGGCCGTCTCCTCTGCTAATCACAGGCCCTTGTCTTTCATGGAATTGAAAGGCCAGTGTCAGCAAAGCACCTCAGTGCGGTAAGTGGCGGCATTGTACCCCCCACGCAGAAGAGCATAAACACAACATTTTGGTTATGGATTCTGTACTGACTTTACAAGTTGACATGACATAGCAACGATCCTGCTGCCTTTGGTATGTATTTACATTTAAAGGTGCTTGTTCCAGGCTTTTTTGAAAGCTACATGATAACATCATTCATGTACTCAAAACAGTCAGATCTTGTCATTTCCAGGAAGGTTGGGATTAGCTTTTGAGGCAGCCTGATCATCAATAAAGTTGGGCCAAGTATATGCAGTAATTCCAGTTTTTGTTTATTTATTAAAATTCTAGCACTTATCAGGGGTCCAGAAAAATTATTTATACAAGTATAGCTGCGTCTCTACTTGCTCCAGTGGAGAACGGCCCCCACCTTCAGAACCACCCTAGTTTACACTATATGGTGGGCGATTCGAGGGGCCAGTGCTTTGGGGTCTTATCCTGTGGGAGGACTTTTGATCCTTTTGACAAATGCCTATGTTCCCTAAATACTCTTCCTGGATCCCACATGGAAGAAGTGAGGCGATGTCATAAACACATTGTGAGCCATCTTTTTTTTGGAGAGGGAGGAGAGGATGGGGTGCCCGGACAAGTTCAGATTGCTGATCCAGAAGGAAAACTTAGGCCATTTTTTTCCCTCTTGGCCCTTGCCTGGTGGTAGAAGTCAGTTTAACTGTTTTCAGCTTTCCATAGAGTTGGCCATGACCTTGCTGATCTGTCCGCATGTAGCCCTGCTTTCGTAGGGTGAATGTAAGCATTTGTTGGGTAACTCCTCGTTTCCGGCAAAAGTAATGCATCATCATGAGATACAATCCATACAAAAAGAATGAAGGGTGGCAGTGCGGGGACAGAAGGACCCTTGTCTTCGAAGCATCCAGGGTAAAAAGGGTCCGTTTAGTTGTGTAGCCTGGGAACAGAGGCTCCACAGTGCTGTTAGGTTCAATAAAATTTCATAATGTATCATTTCTGAACGAATGACCCACAGTTTCTGCTGCCCCCTTCTCTAAATTGTCTCACAACTGGTTTCTGGCTCAAACAGAATTGAACTCAGTTTGGGGGTGTCATTCCTACTCAGGCGGCTGATGCCTGAGGTGTTGTCTCTAGAAACAAAGACCTCGTGGGTAAGTCATAAAAGCCCAGTGTTTTATGTAGGTTATTGGGTGCTGGTGTATCTCATGGGTGCTGACAGGAATTTGTTAACATTTCTGAAAGAACAAAGAAAAAGAGGTGCTTAGCCTTCTCATTACTTGTTCATCTGGCTGAGACGGATATCCTGCTTTTGTACAGCTTTCTCTTCTGCGGCAGAAATGAAGGGGCCCTCTCCTTCCAAGCACATCCGCTGTAGCCATGCAGCATTAGAGTGAAAGGAAATCTATACGATGAATTTGGTCAATAAGAAAATGAATGGCGCTAGATAAAATGTTGGGTTTAGGTATGTTTCCTCTTCTTTAAAGAATGGCATGGCACATGCTGAGATAAAGAGTTCTGAGCTCCTGGAAAAGCAGACACAGGGCAGAATTAGAGGGAAATGAACAGATGTGGGTGAACTGACTGGGTGCAGCTTCAAGTGTATGTTCTAAAAGATTCCTGTTTGCCGAAGCACCACGGTCAGATGCAATTACTGGGAAAGGGCGATGGAGTCAAGGCAAGAAAAACAAAGAACATTTCTTTCTTGTGAACATATTGCTGTTGGTAAACAAACATTTTGTCTGATTCTGATAAAGCTGATGCTCTGTGTCCCCAACATCAAGCCAGCAATGAATCTCTCTTACAAGCTTTAATGATCGTATGGATGAAAACAAATATATGACATCATACGTAATAAAAATCTCTTTGCAGTGTCATTTTTAAAAAACGGTGTGCTACTTGCACACAGAATTATGGTTCCTCTAAAAAGGTTTGAGTTTTTACATCAAGGCCGTAAATGCGCTCTCCTGAGCTTTAGCATCTCACTGCAGACCCCTTCATGGTCCCACCTGGGGTACGTTGTCTGTCTTCCTTTTATGGGGTGATCAGCCCCGTGAGCCTGGCTTCACTTTGCTCCTCTGCTCTTCAGGACGGGCCTCTGGGGCGCCATGCACCTGTTACCACATCCTAATCCCTGCCTGCCTGCTTCTGTTTCATGACTTTGAGGTGGTGGTTACACTCCTCCCCTCCCCCCATTTGTCTTTATTTCCCAATCTTACTAGGTATGGGTTCTGGTCACTTTCTTCCACTGATTTTTTTTTTCAGTTATGTGACCTTGGCCAAGTCATTAAACCTCTCGGAGTCTTGGCTTCCATAAAGTGGGTGTAACCCCAGGGAGTCACTGACAGCAGGGTGAAAAATGACACTGCGAAGCACTACAGAGGAGCAGGATGCTAAATAGTACTGTCTTTCCCAGTGTTGTACATAAGATTTCCATTTTGTTACAGTGTTGATTTCTTTCCCAGTGGAAATTTCTCCTGAATAGTGAAAATTCCCACTTCCCCTCACAGAGAAGCAGGCAGTGATGTGTCTTGAAGGGAAATGCCTTGAATTCCTGGTTAGAAGTCAGACTTCCATTGGCCAGTTCCCTTTGCTATCATTTATGCATGGGGCCAGTATAGGGCCTTTTGTATCCTTGGAGCCCTCCACCCAGCATGTGGCCAGGCACAGTGGGTGCAGCGTGCAGAAGGCAAAGCCAAGGACAAGGAGGAATTAGCGACACAGACCCCCTTGCCTCTCTTCCCCCCTGTCCTGGTGTCAGTCTGTCCTGCTTTGTCTTGGCTAACAGTTAATTCATGTTGGTCTTTGATAGTGTTGCTCCTTTCTCTTCGTCCTTCTAATCTAAACAGTTATCCATGTAGTCTTGTGTGTAATCTTTAAAAATCGTAATGATGTCACCCCTTTGCTTAATACTCTCCAAAGACTTCTCACTGGTCTTCTGCATGAGGTAAAGGTTGCCCTCCCTTATTGCAGGTCCCAGCCACACTGGCTTCTGTCCATCCCTCAATGCACCAGGTTTTTTCCAGCTCCAGGGCCTCCCCTGCTCTGGGATGCTCTTAGCCTCCCTTGTGGGAGCCACTCCCCTGACGGAAGTTCTGCACCCTTCCCATCCCGGGGAGCACCCCCTTCCCGTCCCGTTTCCTTCTTTATAGGGATCACAATTCCATGAACTGTGCTGTTTTATTCACCAATATGTATCCCGTGCCTCACATAATCCCTAGTATATAATAGATGCACAATGCATATTTTCTGAAGAAGGAAGGAAGAGGGAAAGGAGGAGGGAGGGAATGAGAAGGGAAAAGGAAATAGGAAGGAAGAAAGAAAGTGTATGACAGTAAGTGCTGTTAGGAACAGGGTACTTTGCAGAGTGACGTGGAACAAGATAATAACATGGTCTCTGTAATCAGTTTGATCAGAGTTTGAAATTGTCTTTAGGGTTATCAATAACGGACTCCTTAATTTCATTTTTCCTAGTTTTTGGATTTTCATTAACAATGAACATTTGCAATACTTATGTTTTTGAAAATTTTATTCATTTATTCATTCAACAAATATGTACAGAGTATCTACCAGGTGCCATGATACAGTGTAGGATAGAGTACTTAAGAGACCAGGTTCTAAAATCAGAGCCTGTGGGTTCAAATTAGTTGCAGTGTGACGTAAGTAGCTCTCTCTCTGTGACCTTGTTTTCCCTTCTTTAAGGGGGATAATAATAGATCTGCCTTATTATTGTGCTGTGATAATTAAATGGACTGAGTGCAAGCGTTAGGTACTGTGGCTAGAGAGGTTAGTGGGCAGATGTTGCTCCTGCTCTCTGGTCCATAGTCTGTAAGGGAGACAGACTTTAAGCACATTATTATACACGCAGCTGTTATGTGATCACCATGGCAAGTGCTTTGAAAGTTACAGTGACTATGAGGGTGCCTATTGGGGGCCTTGACTTAGTCTGGGTGGTGGTGGTCAGGGAGGGCTTCTGTGAGGAAGCTACACATACGTTGGTACCTGAAGAATGAGACAAAAAAAAGTTTTCCAGGCAAAACGAGGAGTGGAAGTGGGAGCAAACACCCTACATTTGGAAGGGGGCAGGGCCAATGCCAGGGACTTCCATGTTTTGCCAATTATAAGATGCTTCTCTTTTTACATTAAAAATCCCTAAAGACGGGGCATATTCTACAATTGATGACCTCTTAGGTTCAATGAAATACAGAATTAAAATGAAAACAAAAGGGACTGGAGAGGTTGGAGAGCAGAAAGTAAGAAGAATGTCAGGGAAGGGGTGCAGGGAGGAGCCCACCATGAGGGGTCACATGGATCTTTTGAATGTTGTCCTATGAGCAAAGGAAAGTCAGAGAAAGGTCGTAAGCAAGGGAGTGACATGAATATATGGGTTTATTAAGACTTTCACTCTGTCTGTTGTGAGAAGAACGAACTGGAATAGGGGAGAGAAATGCAAAGAGACAATTTGGGGATATTGGAATAGTGCAGGCAAGAGACCACAGTGGTGGGACTGGGGTGGCCAGGGTGGAGATAGAGAGGAGACAGACTCCAAAATATTTAGTGGGTAGAATCAACAAGACCTGATGATCCAATGGTTATGGGGAATAAAGACAAGAGGTTTCGGGAATGACTGGAGGTCCCCGGCATGTGTGACTGCATGGAGAACATTCTCGTTTCCCAAGATAGGAAACTCTGGAGAAGGAGCCCACTGAGGAAAAGATCCAAGGGGCTGACCGCTCCATGCTTCCTGAAACTCATTTCCCCTCTTGGCTTCCGGGACATCACTTCCGGTTCACCTGCTACCACTTTGGAGACTCGCCCTGGAGCACTCCTCCATTCCCATGGCTTGCATTCCGTTTCTATGCCTGTCAGCGTCTAGTTTATAACTGTTTCAGAATTCTCTTCTGAGCTTTAGAATCATATATGCAACTGCCTACGTTAGCCCTCATGCTAACCGTGTCCAAAACTGAACTGAGAACCTTCTCCTCAACCTTGTCGATTCTACCCACTAAATACAGACCTAGATGCATTATTGTAAAATATGACTTTTGTGTTATTTTGAACACCAGCCAGTACCTTTAACTGGAACCAAAGTAAAACAATGATCCAAGCTGAATCACAGTAATGGTTCATCTTGGAGATGTAGCCTCATTAACGCAGCAGACCTGCTCCCCTCCCCTTCCGCTAGGCCCCCTCCTGTCACATGGCCCTGGCTCGTTTGCTTCCTAGCACTTCCCACTTTCCAGAACTTTCCATGTGCTTCCGTGTTCATCGTTACTGTCAGCCCCCACCAGCTGTGTAATCAGGGGCTCCTCTGGTTGGTTCAGCCCTGTGGCCCAGCACCTACACTAATGCCCAGCCCTGGGAAGGTGCAATTCTGAACACGCAGGGGCGTTTCCTACCTGTGTGTGGGCTGTGGGCGGCACTGCTGAGTCTTGGCGTACTTTCTGGAATGTGTGTATAAACAGCTGCCAGAAGTGACAGACAGGTGTTTTTATACCAATTTCTGTCTCTTTTATGTGAATACCTTGCAGGCAGAGGTTTTTTGTTTGTTTGTTTCCTCATTTAGCATATAGTATGTGCTCAAAACTTTTGAAAGACCTTATTGTGTGACATGACACTGATTAAATGTGGTGGGAACTCAGGATGGCCTCGGTTTCCCAACTTTGAATTTCTAAAATGTTTTCCTGCCCCCAAATTATTTTCCAGAGATGAAGACAGATTTTCCTAAACTGAGAGCTATTCTCTAGTAATAAATTAAGAATTTCATGAACTTTTTAAATTCCTTAAGATATTGACTAAACCAGTGAACAGAATCAGGAATTTGGTTTGAATGAGCCACACCTGACAAATTCTTAAGCTCTTCTTGAGATAGATGGAAACAGGTTTCCTTTTAGGCAGACCAAGAAGGAGAGGGTTTGTGATTGTCCCACAGTTATTTAGACAGGCAGAGTTAGCTCCAGAGAAAAACTTGGAAAATTTTAGTGTGCCTGCAAAGCACTCTGGGATCTTGTTAAAATGCAGACTCTGATTCAGTAGGTCTGGGGCAGGCCTGAGAATTAGCATCTCTAACCAGCTCCCAGGCAGTGCCCATGCTGCCAGTCTGGGGTCCACACCTGAAGCAGATGGCCCTAGACTGTAGTGCTTTCCCACATGCCAGACTGGGTCCAGATGTCCCCTCGACCTGTTCTGACGGTTTTTGAAAACTGAGCCTTTCAGGTTTTGAGAATTAAAGAAAAATAGATATTTTTAAAATAGATAATTTTAAAAAGTAGATAAAAACGGATTATTGTCTCAATGTTATAGATAAAGTGGCTGAGGCACACAGAGTTTAAATGATTTACCCCATGTCACACAACTAATAGGTTGCAAAATATTCTAAAATTTGTTCTCTTCATTCCAAGTCAAATGCTCTTTCTCCTGTACATCTGTTCTCATGCTATTTGTGTCTTCCTTTCCTTCCCTCCCTCTCATCCTCCCTCTTTCTTTCCATCCACAGGGGTTTATAGAGCACCTTCTTGGACACTTTCCTTGCTCAGCTGTCTTGGATGAGGTCTGTTCCCATTCCCGCCCACCCCGGTTCTACCCCGTCTTTAAGACTCAGTTGAAATCCAACTTCTTCCATCACACTTTCCTTGCAAAGTGTTGTCCCCAAGCCCCATTCTGAGTTGGGAAGGTATGGACACTCTGGAAGAATATTGATATTCAGGCTAATCTAGTAATATCAAAGAAGATCCATTAACATGCTATATTGAGATCATTAACATGCTGTCATTTGACTCAATAGACTTAAGAAAGATAGTTTTTATCATGAACACTAGCCATCCTTTTCAAACCTGGGTGGAATGAGTCATCCTTACTGTCTCAGCTGTTGGCAGCTTCTGGCATTTCTCTACCTGCTTCCGAACATCACATTCTAGTTTTACTGAAGTAATCCCACTGAAGGTGTGCGCCACCAATTTCAGAGGGAGGAGAATAATTTAGAACAATTAGAAGGCTCTGAAACTGATTGACAGCTCCTTATGCCAGGCTAATTCCAATGAAAGACGGCTCCATGCAGAGCAGGTGGTGCACACACCTGCAGCCATTTGCTGTGTTGCTATTTCAAGTTCTGATCAATGGTAGAAAAAAACAAACCTCTGCAGAAATATCTGCATGTTAAAAACATGATTGTAACACTCTTTCTGACCCTATCAGAACAGCTGAATCCACATCAAAGTACATATAGCAGTGCCTTCGATTCCTCAAAACTTTGCAAACCTACACACACACAGAGTATGGAATGATTGCAAGGCTAGTTGACTGGTTCAGATGGAGACTGGGCCCCAAGGTGTCTATAGACCTCCCTCTGGAACCCCGGGTTCCTGTGAAGGATTTGGGCACCACACATATTATTAATAGTTATGACCTTGAATTCTCCCACACTTCAGGTGCACGAGGGTCACTCTGCTTAAAGGAATTCCTTGGTAAATTGCGCAGTAAAATCAGGAATACTTTTGTAGTGTAAAGAATCTACTGCTTCACGTCTATTTTCTAAGTCTACAGTCTTTTCTTTGGTTTTCTTCAAGAGGACAGACATGGGCTATCTCTGTTATCAGATAGGGCAGAGTGTCAGTCATTCATGTCAGAAGGTCACACTCAGGAAAGTGTTAGTAAAATGATAAACGCTTCCAGTTTAAATCCCTTCTTCAGAGAGCTCAAAGCACTTTATTATATCTTCTATCCCCCAGATCCCTCCGGAGAATATGGTAATAGTCTATCCTCTTTTTACAGATACAAAACTGTGCATTAATATCACAGGAATGCATAGTTTCATAAAGAGTAACAAACTCCTTTGCAAATAAATTAAGCAAAATGTCCAACTGCAGCTGCCAATTTCTACCACGGCCTTCTTTGGCTCTTTCCTGAATTCCTTCCTCCTCATCTCCAAGTTCCCAGACTGGCTTGTCTTCTGACAGCTGAGCTCTGTCCTAAGTTAAATCTAATCTGCTGCTTTTCTCCACAGTAATCAACTGTCCATGTTGACTGACAGCAGTTTCGTAAAGGTGTTCCCAGGTATTTGGGTGAATGCTGTACATTTAAAAGGAAGGATCTTGAAGTATTATTAAATACCCTGGTGGTCATTACAGGTGAAGATATGACTGTATAACCTATAATTCTTAAAACACTTTTTCCCCTGAATGAAGCTTTGGTATTTTCTGATTTCATGCACTATGCCTAGAATAAAGTTTTAATAAAAATAGATTATTATGTTAACATTGGATTCAACAATACTGATAGGAGAAATGCTTCTCTGAAAACTTGAATATTAACAGTTCCTAATATGTATGTTTATGTCCTCTGATTTCTTACCAAGTCATAGGTATTTCTTGTAATAGCACAGCATTTAAGAATGTGGATTATAGAGTCATATTTGGTTCAGATCCTAGTTCCACATCAAGCTGTGGAACCTTGTGCAAAAATTAACTTCTCTATGACTAAGTTTCTTAATCTGCAAGATGGAATTAATAATACCTACCTCAGAAGATTATTGTGAGGATTAAACAAAGATAATGCCAGCCAAAAACTTAGTGCAAGATCTGGCATGTCGTAAGTGCTCAGCAAATGGTGGTTGCTGTCAGTGATGGTGATGGTGATGATGTTGATGATGGTGATGATGATAATGATGACACTAATTATAATAACCAATCACTGTGATGGGAAACTCTATTGATGGGAAATTCTAAAAATATCCAAATAAAGTTGAAATCTTCCTTTCCAAAACATTTCAGTTGTGACAATAAGATTTACTGATTGCTGTTTGGAACTTTTGTGCACACTGAACACCCTTGGTGGTTACACATCAGATGCGAGCTACTCTCTGCAGCAGGAAGCTGTGACCTGAGACGGGATCATTTCTAGCAATAAGATACTTTAAGTTAACTAAAACACTTTTACAATGACACAGGAAAATAATTGTTAAGTAGCACTTGGCAGCTGTGGATTTAACATTTAGAACCTTATGGAAACGAAACTTCTTGACTGGTGATACTAAATGCATTGGGCACATACTAACTTCAGGACTGGCTTCCCATGTCTGGCCAACACTTGTCATTTGTAGTATTTTTTTACTTTTCTAGAATGAGGTAAAAACAAATGCTGAGGTAGAGGGTTATTTAGGCTATTTGAGCAAATTAGATTAAAGTCTGAATTGCAGAACTTTGAAAAATGAAGTCTAATTATATTCAAGAACAAATGGTGATTGTAACTTAGTCTGGTGGAGTTCAAGAAATCTTGGGGCTAAAAACATCACCTCATCCAAGATCAGCCTTACACAGTTGGAGAATGGGGGGTCAGAGAAGCTGAGTGAGGTGCTCCAGCGTCCCATAGTGAGTCAGTGTCATGGGTGACGAGAAGAGGCACCTAACCCCAGCCCAGCACACTTCCATCAGTCACCTCTCAGGGGGCCCTTAGAATGAACAGCAAAAAGCATCTGTAGTTGTACCATAAAGTTAACATGAAACTTGTTCTATGTTCAGAAAGAACATTTCTGTTTCTTCAAGTAGTTTAAATTCCTTCCTAACGTTTTCACATATTATTCATTTAGAGGTTTAAAAATGTTTACGTTCACCTTCTTTGAAATGATAACAAATTAGCTGACTCTGGGTGGTGAACACACCATGTGATAGATAGATGATGCATTACAGAATCGTACACCTGAAACTTATGTAACTTTACTAACAATTGTCACCCCAATAAACTTTAATTTGAAAAAAAAAAAGAAAAAAATTAGCAGTCTAGATGAATGAAGTTTTTTTCTAGTTAGAATTCAAGCAACAACAGTGATACTCAGAAAATAGCTCTCATGATGGCTCAGCTAAAAAAAGAAAAAAAGAAAACAGCTCTCATGTCACATGGGACTTGGTGTGTGTCTGTGTGAGGATTAAATGAGTTACCATATTTTGCGGTGTATAATGTGCATATATTTGCCCAAATTTGTGAGGGAAAAATAAGGATGTGCATTATACATGGGTGGTACTAATTCCATATCTATATAAATGTTTTTAATTCTTTTATTTATGCTTATGAGCTAGAAGTGTAACTCTAGAAATCAATAATGATATCCATATGCAAAATAATACCTTGGAATACGATAATCGGTTTTGTTGAACTTATGATGAACTTGCAATGAAGAAGAGTTCTTGGCCTTGTATGATGTGCAAGTACAGTATTGTAAATTTGTTACTGGTACATAAAATTTCTAGTACCTGTGTCTGTTCTTGTGTTTTGTAATTATTTGTTACATAAAAGTTCTTGTACCATACAATGTTAAAAAATAAATGCTAAAATTCCTTTTATAATACATAAAACAAGTACCTAAATGTAAACAAATAAAAATTTAAATTAAAAAATTAAAACAAAAGATTTTATCCCCAGAAAGTTTGGGCCAAAAATATGGGAGTGCATTATACACGGCAAAATATGGTAACACATGGAAAGAGCCTAGAATAGTGAATACAGTAAGTCCCCGAACTTACAAACATTCGAGTTGTGAACTTTCACAGATACGAACCTTGCAACACGAACAATCGTAGATGCGAACAAATCGCAGAAGTAGCTCACGCGTCTGCTTTTGGCAGTTCACTCCATGTAATCCCCTATATGCCAGTTGTTGAACTGTACTGGACCACCATTTGAAGGTAACTGTAAAAGTAAAAATAGTTTATTTGTAGTATTTTTGTGTGTGTGTTTAGCTTTTTTATGCTTTACATTGTATATTTGTGTCAAAGGTGTATAAGACTCACTTTGTTGGACTTACGGAACTGAACTCGTTCATAAGTTGGGGACTTACTGTATTAGCAATGATAGATAATGTTGCTGAGACCCTTGAAGATGACTACAGATTTCTGAATGAGGATTAGTATATTACTCTGGCCTCAGCCACAAGCACAATGGAGTAAATAGGCTCTAGACCAATGAAGTCCAACAGAAATATAGTATGAGCCACGTATGTTATTTTAAGTTGTTTTGTAGCCACATTACAAAAGTAAAGAGAAACAGGCCTAATGTATACAAAAATGATAATTTCTATATATAATTTTGAAAAGTATTAATGTGTTATTTTACATTCTCTTTTTTTTTGGGGGGTGGGGGGTGATGCCCTTAAAACCCAGTGTGTACACCATGTTTATAGCCCATCTTAATTCAGGCTGGCTCAATTTCAAGTCCTCAATAGCCACATGGTTAGGGCTCTGTGTTGGATCATACTGCCCTTGTTCTTGGCCTATTTACTTGTGAGCCCAATTTCACGAACTCATCCTGCTTCCATCCTTTCTGAAGGTGCCCGTGCCTTCTCTTGGCTCTTCTTGCTTGTTTTAAGATGGGAGTCCATGCTTAAGCTCATCAGAATTTAATATAAATACATTATACATTTAAATTTGAGTTGTAGTATGTATAGGCAAGCGCTGAGTTGAATGGCTCGCTCTAAAAATAGTTCACTTCAAAAGTAATACAATATTTACTTTTCTTTGATTAGTTTCTTTGTATTTCCCATTTAATAAATAGTGGCAAATTGTGTTGTTAAAGTAGAGGGAGATTTAACTTTTTATTTTTCACTTTGATAAGGAAAAGTTTTGTTGCTTTTCATGAGAAATACTTAGGCTTGTCTTTCAAAAAAACACTGATGTATTTATCTGGGTCAGTAAACATTAATTTTTCCCAGTAAGTATAATCATGTTGTCTGTAAGGATGATTTTAATTTTGAAGAGTTTGGCCACTGAACAGAAGAATACATGTATGTCTTTAAAATATTCCTTAAGACTCCTCATCAAGGACTTTATTGAAGGCATTATAGTAGAAAGCAACCCCCTATTGCTTTACACAGTTGAAAACAGCTACAAACTAGTTGCACTGAAAGCTACATAAATAATTATTAATCAGATGGAAACTGCTGTGTTACTTCTAAGAAGTATAATATATAAGGTAAGGTAATCAAGTTAACTTCCAGGTAGAATAGTCTCGTCACTTATTTTGAAGTCTTAAAATATCAGTGTTGATCCTTTTAGACTGTTAGTCTTTGTTTGGTGTTACATTACATGATGCATCAATATACACAATTCTCTCTGGTAAGTTTCATATTGAGGCTTCATGTTTTGTGGCTCAATTTGTAAACGAACTCAGTAATTCCAGACCTTAATTTTCATATCTGTAAATGAGGAAGAATAATAAGAGCTAAAAATGAACGAGTTCATATGCCAAGCTGACACTGATCTAAACACTTTACATGCCTCGATTTGTCTAGTCTCCCTTATCCCACCTGCCATGATGTAGACACTATCATTTCTCCATTTCACATATGAGGAGGTGGGACTCAGCCAAGATCATGAAGCTAGAGGTGGAGCTGTCATTCGAGGTGAAGCAGGAGCTCCTGGGGGAATTTCCTTGATACTTTAAGTTACAGAAAGAAAAAGAGGCTGAATAGGGCTGGCCAAGTGGCTCAGTTGGTTAAGAGCACGAGCTCTGAGCAACAGGGTCTCAGGGCGGCCAGATGGAGACTGGACTTGGAGCTGAGCTAGCTGCGCCCTTCACAACTAAGATTGATAGACAACAACTTGGCTGTTACCCTTCCCCAATTCCCCAATAAAATAAAATAAAAAAGATTCTGAATAGAATTACTTAGAAGATTATCTATCTATCTATCTATCTATCTATCTATCTATCATCTATCTATACGGATACAAGTGGACACTTTGGTCAACGTTGCTCAAGCAGCAGTTTGCCATAATCTGAAGTGTCTGGATACTGATGGTAACCACTGAGCACCTCTTGTCCTTGCATAAGTCAAACAGGATTGTATTCATCTTTTGTTATCAGTGTATATTGAGTATTACAATTTTAGTAGTTTTCCTTTCTTAAAATGTGTATACATTTTTTTGGCTCTCTCTCTCTCAACATATGTATGATCTGTCTTTCTGTTTAGAAGTTCTCACCAGGGTATTAGACAGTTCTGTGCTATTCCACAAAACCAAGCCCTCTGATGACTTTAATAAATAAAGCCAGGACTGTGGGACCCTGCCTGACGAAGTGATGAGGTTGGTCTCTAGAAGACGGATGGGTAGGATCTGATTCAAATGAGAGTTTGAACCACTTTGAGGCTCCTTACAGCTCTTGCTTTCATTCTGTGACTCTTGGTGACTCCTGGGGTTGAAGGGCAGAGAGTTACTGTGCTCTCATTTGGGATTTGCATAGCTCAACCCAAGTGATGGTAGCTCATTAGTGAGAAGAATATATGGTGATAGATGTTGAGATAAGGTAACTAAATAAAGCTTAGAAAACACCTCTCTCTGAGAGCAGAACTCTCAGTCCAATTTTAGTCAGTACAGAATGGACTAGCTCACGGTGCATGCTTTCCATTTTTATCTTGCTCTTCCTGGAATTGAATTGCCTTTGGAATTGATAAAAATTAAACCATTTAAAAAATTAAGCCAAATTAACCTATAGATCTTTGATGATATGAAGTGGGGAAAGTTCCAAATTTTGGAGAGGTAAAGAGGAAGGAAGAAGGTGGAAAGGGAGAAAGAAAGGCAGGGAGGGAGGGAGGCAGGGAGGAGAATGAGAACATAATAGTAGGAAGACAATAGTGGCTGTCAAGACTAGAATGAAGCCTTTGTTA
>NW_017731686.1:1903922-1914613 GCF_001890085.2 Hipposideros armiger
AATCAGTTGATGAAGAGATGCAGGAGAGGGCCAGAGTGGTAAGTTTTAGAAACCTTGGCACAAGAGGAACCTGGTTGGCCTTGGTGAAGGCAGGGAGAGGGCTGCGGGGCACTAGATAAATACTTAAAGGGCTGTTATATGGATCAGGTGGGTTACACGTTCTCTGGTAGCTCAAGAAGACAAATCCAGAAACAGTATATAGAGTTACAATTTAAGGAAGAACTGTCTAGCAGACTTCCCCCTCTATGGAGGAGTGGGTTTCTCAAGTTGCATATATTCAAAAAAAGGCTGCATGGCCCCTTACTGAATAATTCCTATTGCGTTAATCTAGATAAAAGTCCCTTTTAACTCTGTGGCTGTGATCCACTTGCCTTGTAAAACAAAGCCAACTCCCATGAAAGAAGAGGAATGCAGTGCAAGGCCTCTAAAGTGGACTGGCCATCAATATCCTCCATTTTCACCAGGGCCTGGAGGGCAGTTAGCTAGGCAGCTGTCCGAGGTGCTGGAGGGAGTTGCCCTGTGGGGGCAGTTGTGCCCTTCTGGTTTTCTTCATGTTTGTTTCAGTGTCTTCTGGGTTTTTGGCTTTTCTGTTCCTTATATAGATCCATTAACACCCTCCCACACACACATCAGACCCTTAATTAAAGCAAAGAGAGAAATGCATTGGAAATGTGTAAAAGAGCTGAGCTAAATAATTACCTGGGGCTTCCTCTGCCCTTTCTCAGGAGTAAATGAATTCATTTTATGTTCAAAGTTAGGCTTGGTACCTAAAGTTGGACTATTTCACTGGATTGAAAGTTAGAATAATAACTCATTGCTTTGAGGCAATTGTACTGATTTGCTTCTTGATGTCTTTATCTTATGCTTTTCTACAGTCTTTACATACCCTGAATAGATATAAGAATCTTGGGCAGAAAATTATTTTTAGAGGGGGAAGGAACACTAAGTATTTCAACTAAACAGCTCTGCAGCCTTAAGTGCACCCAGGAGTCGTGTGATGGTGACAAACCTGTCCTGTTCTCTACTCTCTATTTACGTTGCCGTTCTTTTCTTATTTTTTTTTAAGATTTTTATTGGGGAATTGGGGGGATGGGACCAGTACAGGGGAATTGGGGGAAGGGAAACAGACAAGTTGCTGTCGTTTTGTTCTTCAATTTAGTTGTGGAGGACATTGCTTCACTGGCCCAAGTTGGCACCATCATTGCGCTCTTCCCGGGCGAGGCAAATCAGTCGCCGGCTTCTGGACGGCCGCTCACAGCGGCTGCTGGCCGCTCATGCTGGCTGCTGGCTACACACAGTAGCCCATGGCAACCCACTGCCACAGGGGCTGCAGCCTACACCGTCACCGGCGACTCACGGCAGCCCAGCTCCAGGTTGAGCTGTTGTTCAGCATCTTAGCTGCAGAGGGCAGTGTCACTGGCCCTCATATGTGGGATCCGAACCGGGGCCCTCTGGCGTCCCAAGCCAGTTCTTAACCATCGCGCCACTAGGCCGGCCCATACGTTGCCTTTCTTATGCTACTTGATTTTTTTTTCCTGTCCCTTGTTTTTTTTTTCTCATGTATAAAAATGGAGGCAATAATAGCACCACTCCTTAAAGCTGTGAAAACAAGGCAGTTAATACATGTAAAGAACTTACAATACCAGGTGCCTAAAAAACAAATACGAGTGTTAGTATATACCGTTTGGGGTCCTCAAGACCCCCCTCAGGTTTGACAATTACTAGGACTCACAGGACCCAGAAAAGCTGTTATACTCACAGTATGGCTTGTTACAACAAAAGAAAATGGATTAAAATCAGCAAAGGCAAAAGGTGCATTGGGTGGAGTCCAGGTGCACTGGACCAGTTGCAAGCTTCCAGTTGTCCTCCTCCCAGTGGTCACACAGAGCTTAATTCTCTGAGCAATGTCATGTAGCAACACATGCAATGTCACCAACCAGGGAAATTCACACATGCCTTGGTGTCCAGGGTTTTTATTGTGGGGAGGGTGTCAGTCACACAGCCATGCAGCGTGTGTGATTGACCTTAGCTACTCAGTCTTAAGTTCCTTCTCCTCTGCCTCCTCGCCTCAAGAGGTCAAATGGGTATATTGTGACCCGAAGCCCAGGGATACAAAAACAGGCATTCAGTATACATTGTTAGTATACTATGTGGCATGGCCCAAAGTCTCAGGTATACAAAGACACTTTTATCAGGCCGGCTACCCCAAGGGTTCAGAGGAGCCAATCAAGGGATGGTCCTAAGACCTTTGAAATGTGGAGGGTTTAGGCAACTCAGGCTTACTGGGTTAACCGTTTACTGCATAGATTTGTAAATTTTGCTTGCCTATTTGAACACTCTAGTTCAACCATTTTTAAACGTTTTGAATGGTTTTTTAGTATGTGGCATTTATTGAATGTCTACTGTGGCCATGGCTCATAACTTTCTCTCTATAAGCTTGAAAATAATTTCAGTTTCAATCCATGTTTATAAACATCGGAAAGAAATGGCTATTACTCCAGTATGAAAGGAAGCATTAGAAATCAAAGATCACTACTATTATTGCAATAATGGTGATAATAGAGTGCTCCATAAATTGCAAGTATGGTTACATGTCAAATACTTTATGTAGCTTATTAGTTTGAGTCCTTAGCAACACCTGTGGGAGGTAGGTGACAGTTCTATTTTACAGGTGAGAGACTAAAGGTCCAGAAAGTTTTAAGAACACCTTAGCCAGGAAGCGGTAGAGTCTACAATCTGATTGAAAAGCTCATGGTCTTACCGTAATGCATGATAGTTTCTTATGACCTTGAGAAACAAAGGCTTTAACAAGTATTTCGAAATATTAACATTCTAACAAAGTTTATTTGACTTTACACATCTCAAGAGCCATAGAACATTTAGACACCGCAGCAGAATTGTAGTGAGACCATGTGTTCCTTTCACCAACAGATGAGACATCTGCAAAGAAGATTCCCAGATGCCTCATCCCATAGAAATATGGTGAAGACACAAAAGCAAGGAAAACAGAGCTACAAAACGGGTGGAAGTTATATAGTTATTTTGAGTGTCTTGAGTAGTTAAGAGGAATATCAAATCTGAATGCCTTCCAAGGTTCCAAAATTGCTGCCACCAAGACTTGTTTATAATCCTATCTTTTTCCTTCTTTCCCCTCACTATTAGATCTCAGTCTGTGGTAGAAGCTGGGACCCTGAAGCATGAGGAGAAGGGAGAGAATGAAAACACTCAGCCACTCCTGGCTCTGGACTGAACCCGGAGTCAGCCCATGCTCCCGCATAGCGTCAGCCTTCAGTGGTACCAGCCACCCAGGAAGCACATGAGAAACTGACCCACACAGATGCGTGCATTCGGCTTGACACGAGATCCTCTACTCCTGCCACCCAGTAATGACTGTCACGCGCCGCTGGCTGGAGCAACCACAGTTGAACAAAAACTTGAGAGACACTATTTGTTTTTTTTTTTCAGTGAGGGGATTGGAGGATGAAGCAAGGCAGTTATGTATACAAGATTCTCCCTCTCCCATATTTATGGTATTAAATTAATTGCAAAGAGGAAAACTAAATTTGATGCACACACTGCATTAGGACAAAGATTTTTCCTCTCCAGTTGCAATTTAAGAGTAAGTGCTTTTCTAAGTAGATACGCCAGAATTAAACTGTGCAGACACAATTGTCAAGTTTAATGTAGGACAAAGCCCTGGGACAATAGTATCTCCAGTAATTTCCATTCTTATTGAATTATTTTCTTTGACCTCATCACCAGCATCAAATTGTTCAGCCTAAGAGCATGTTCTCGGAGGTCTGGCTATTTGCAGTTTGCTTATTTTGATATCCTGTAGAAATGATTTTGACGTCACGAATCTTTTGTCAGGCTACTAGCTGATTATCGTGAGCTGACTTTAAAAGAAGGCACACAATTTGAAATACGATTATTTCATCTTAGCAATGTGACTTCCCACAGGCTATGTGTGTCTGCAGATAGTGGAGGTGGTAGGGTCCCATCAGAAACACATGTCAGTGATTGATGAATCCATTCAAGTGGCCTTCACTTGGGTAACGACAGCAGAAAAAAGTGCTACTAAAGCATTTAACCCTCCACCCTCCTGCATCCAGTTAAAAGTGGAGAGCAAGGGCCTGGCTGTTGCTGAGTGGGTAGGTATTCAATCATGGAGGAAGACCCTTACGGATGGGTAAACACACAAGTACTGAAAATGAGAGAAGACGAGGAATGCAGGATGAAATGCCAAAGATCATTTTATTTCTTTGTCTATTCTCCTTAGAAATGGAGCCTCCCCACTATCCATTCAAAGGAAATTAGATAAAAATAAAGGTATCCTTGGATATGATAGCCTTACTTGTGCCATGTTTCCCAAAACCAATTGTATGTTTTTCGATATCTCTTATTCTCCCAGCCATCTGCAGGACATGGGCATTCATTAGTACGACCAGTTGGTGCTCAATGTCAAATCAAAACAATTTAGTTGATAATGGGAAGTCAAATATGATTTTACATTTTAAGGATTTGGGAGGGTTAATTTGTTAGCTAAAAATTTCAAACGAAAGAGGTGACTGAACTGGCCATAAATCACCCCAATGGATATTATTACTAATTGCAAGCATTTATTACATTTCTTTCTCAATGAGTCTAGTGTTTTCATTTTTTTCTACTAGTAGACAATAATAACATAAGTAGTTTTTGTATCCCACCCTTGAAATAAAATTGAAATAGAATTAAAAATATTTCTCAACCAATTGCACCACAGTATTAATAAAACTAATTCATTCTGTGTAGACATTTCAAATAACAAAATAATAACACTGAAATGATTCTCCCAATGCAGTGACTGAAACACTTTCCTTATATACCATGACATATGGAAGAAAGATGGCGAATTAAAGTGAATTAGAAAATCCATTTTATTACTTGGGTTTATAAGATAGTTGTGTAATCCAGGTATTTAAAATGCTATTGGAGTCAATTATTTCCAACTTTTGCAACAGTAATAACAATTCTGGCTTTTCAATTGGCAATATTTAGAATCCTACTGTAGTGACCTGATTTTAAATACCATATTATAATTACTAAGTTAAGAGCTCGTTTTTACTTGTTCCATAATTTCATTACATGAATGTATGCTGATGGTTCAACAATGAAAACTTATACTTTGAATTTGTTTATGTGTATGCAATATACATACAAGAGCCAAATTCAACAAATGACATGAATGTTACCACATGAGCACTGCATTGTATCGTCCTGTGTCAGTCATTTCTTCTGTTCAATAAATACTGAAGGACACAGATACCTTTTTATTTTTCAAGAGTTTTGCTTCTTCTTCTGGACTCTGGTAATTCATTTTGCTATTTTTCCTCACATACTACTTCATCTGTTTTAGTGAGACTTTTGAACACTGGCAAAACAAAAGGGAAGGCGAAAAGTATTTGGCAAATTCTTCTCCTGGAAGCTAATGTGCTCAAGGAGAAGCAAAAAAACGTCCATTTTATTTTAAAGAACAGTTTTGAAATGAGATCAAGAAAGCGTGCTCCTTTGTCGTTAGGTGAAAAAGAAAGCACAAGTGCTTTTTATATTTGTGAATGAAACTTGGTAACCTGTTTCATTTTTTCAGCATTTTTGTTCATATTGGCTTAAAATTCAGTGCATTAATATCATTACATTCTTAAAGCTAACATTTCTGGTTAGCTTTAATTTAAAAAACAAAATTTAATGCATTAATAGTTTA
The DNA here is from genome assembly GCF_001890085.2 of Hipposideros armiger. Taxonomy (NCBI): domain Eukaryota; kingdom Metazoa; phylum Chordata; class Mammalia; order Chiroptera; family Hipposideridae; genus Hipposideros; species Hipposideros armiger. Next base: position 1,909,663 of record NW_017731686.1, read on the forward strand.
CTAAATGAATGACTTGGTCATCTTTGGAATGAGCTGGCAAGACCATTTTTCAATTGTGATTTCTATGCTGTGGATAATAGTGAACCTAGGCAACGGATAATAACTGCTACTTCAAAGTGATGCTTAAATTGTGGAAGTTTCTCAAGCCAGGGAGCTGGAAGAGTCTTGCAAACTCTTTCAAAGAGCAACCTTGACATCCTACGCTCAGGACAAAGGTCCTGGTATGCTTGGTCTTCCACTCCGCCATCCTTCATATTCTTACAGAACTGTAATGGGAATCCTTTCAAAGACTGGTCCTTGCACAGACCTACAATAGGCGAAGACACTCTGGAGTCCAGCCCCGTCTCACAGACAGGCCAGAGGCCAGTGGCCAGGCGTCCTAGCAGCCACCTACCTACCAGATCCCGAGAAAATTTTTACTTGGGAAAATTTTACTTGTTCTTTTTTATTCAAGCCTGCATACTTGGCATTAAAAAAATTTACATGTGAAGGGCCGGCCGAGTGGCTCAGTTGGTTAAGAGCTCGCTCAAGAGTTTGAGCTCTGAGCAACAGCGGTTCGAGTCCAGCCCGAGCTGAGCAGCCACTGAGCTGCCAACAGGTAGCAGGATGGCTCAGCTAAAAAAAAAAAAAAAAAATTTTACATGTGGCATTTGTATAACTCAATATAAAATGATTGCGTGTCTAATTTTAGTGTAAAAGGTTCCTCTTAGAAAGAAATGCCATCTTGACAGTATCTCCACCACTCATATAGTGAGGAGAGAAATTAAGACACTTTGATTCTCAATGAAGATAAGAAAGCAAATAGACTCAATGGGTAGGGAACAGTACAGTTCATTGGTGTAATGTATGTCTTTCTGCTTTGTATTAGGAAAATAAAATTGCTTTTTTCATGAATGTCTTTGACTAAAAATAATTATAAGAGGGAAGTCTGAATCCACTGGGAAAGTTACCATTAAACAGCTAGAAGTAAAGCATTTACACAGCTTGTTAAAATTAACAAAAAAAGTAGTGGTACGTGAGGATAAAATCTAGCTACCCTAGAAAAATATAATTGCATAGAAAAATTACAAGCTAAAGTAATCTTTTCACAGTTTCTACATACATTCTCACTGTACACTGATTTAACCTATTCTAAATGGAAAAACATATCTTTGGCTGGCAAGGTAGACGCTATCATGGATTCACCTGAAATACGGGCACCAGATGGGTGCTGTCACAGGATGGAATACGGCAGGGTATTTTCTAAGTGATTTGTAGTGAGGCAAACAATCCCCTTAGTGTCTTCACACCCTAAGAAGAGGTTTAGAAGCTTTCAGACTGCAAATCAAGAAAATGAAGGACCTTGGTGTTTGAACTTCTATGCCCACACCCACGGACAGAGAACCAGAAGGAAGCCCCTCAACAGTGTCCTGAGCCTGAGTGACGCTAAATTGCAGGAAGGCTGCGTCTCTGCTGGGGCGTCAGCTCTGGGTGCCACACATCCACGATGAATATCAGCCGGAAAGACGACGCGTCCTGCCACACCTCGTGCTCGAAGGAGTCGTCAAAGATGAGCACTTTGCCTTCCTCCCAAGTCCTGGAACAGAAACACACAAGTTCTTGTGATTCTGATGCCTGAGGGTCAGTTTATATCAACGTGCAGGAAGGAACTGTCAGGGTCACCTTTGCAGTATGACCCGATAACTGGACCCTTCTGGCCAGGAGTTAGTCTTTCCTTAGTAAGAAAGAATTCCAGGATTCTTACCATGAACACCAATTTTCAACGCTCAGCACTGAAGGTGTACAAAGGGCAAGAGTCTGGTGATAAAGGCATCCTTATTCTTGTTAGGAACTTAGGAAGGCTTGCTTAGTTGGGCAAGCATTCAAGAGTGTCCCGGAAGCTCATCCCAAGCGTGACTTCCAGTCAGTGACAGTATAGAGTCCTCCCCGGCATTTCAGAGATGAGTTTAGACCTACATGCAGTGACCAGCTCTCTGGTTTCTCTCTGCCCCATAGGATACCTGGAACGGTGTCTGCCCATCTCCAAAGGATTCTCTTTTCAAACCATTCCATTGGTTCAAGCTCCCGTTTATGGAAGAACGTTCCATTTTATGGAAGGGCAGACGGTTTATATTTCTCACGTCATCTGTGAAGCAAGTGGGTTATCCATGGAATGTTTTACATCAAAACACCCTTTAGGGCTGACAGCACTGCTCCCTAAGATATCTGTACAGGAGCTAAGATCTAAGTATAGTGTTATTTTAAGTAAAGCAGTCAAGAGAGGAACCTGCAGGGGGCAATTACACAATGCCTTTCAAATCCAAAGAAAGTTTATTCATCATGCTAATGTTGCCTTCTTCTTCAAATAGGTATTAATTGCCAATATTTTAAATGCTAAGTTTTGTTTTTAAAATAAAAACTTTTCACTACGAAATCTTCTTTAGATATTAAAATTCCACTCAAGAAGTTAAAAATTTATGTTCTGGGTTAGCAAGTAATTAAAATTACAGGAGGGACAATACTAGTTCAATTTCAAGTTACTGCATTATCATAAGGACATTTTCCTTAGAAAAACGATTTGTGTCTTTTTATGTTCATCACTAGGTGATTAATCAGTATTAAATTAAGTAATATTACATATTGTGGGGTTTTTTAACCTTAGCACTGTTGACATTTTGGGGCCAGATAATTCTTTGTTCTGGGGGGCTGTCTTGTGCTCTGTGGCAGTGTCTCTGGCATCTACCCACTGATACTAATAGCACTCCCCCACCAAATGTGACAAGCAAAAATGTCTCCAGTCATTGCCAGATGTCCTGGGAGAGTGGGGGTGAGGTGGGAGGCAAATTCATCCTAAATATGTTAGAGAATCTGACAATAACATTTCGAAATTATTTAAAGTAACAGATAAAGTAACAAACATCTGCCAACCCCTGCCCCGCTCTCCAACACACACACCTTGTGTGTGTGTCTCACACACCCAGACTACCATCTTGCATTCGATAAACATGCATTGTTTGGCTCTTTGCTGTGATTCCTCTGAAGGTTCAAAGAGTTCTATTGGAGTTCCATCCAAGTATAACAAAGGACAGAAATATGTAGACTCAGGAGAAACATACAGACTCAGATAAATGACAAGAGTATGCATTCATTGCCATGCAAAACGAAACTTGAAAAGGCGAAGCTTAAGAAAAAAAATGACAAGATAAAGGAAGTGAAATGACCCATGGCATATACAGTGTGGTGGTCATTTTCTAAGTCTTAGTGTCATCAGTGGGACAGAGCAATGTTAATGGGTACCACTGACAAGCCTACGATATAGGCAGATGATAAGGAGGGCAAGTGTATTCAGAAGTGTACTCAGTACACTCATGTCATAGCAGCATGACTCACAGCAGCAGAAGGCAGAAGTAACCCAAGTGTCCACAGACAGATGAATGGATAAACCAAATGTGATCTATACACACAGTGGAATACTACTCAGCCGTAAAAGCAAGAGAATTCTCACACATGCTACAAGACAGATGGACTTTTAGGACATTATGCTAAGTGAAATAAACCAGTCAGGACAGAAGGACAAATATTGTATGATTCCACATACATGACATACTTCGAGTTGTCAAATTCATATAGATGGAAAGAAATGACGAGCTGTTTTTCACATGGGTACTGAGCTTCAGTTTTGTGAGATGAAAAGTGTTCTCTGGATGAATGGTGTGATGGTAGCTCAATATGAGTGCACGTAATGTCCAAAACTGTACACTTAAAAATAGCTAAGATGATAAATTTTATGTTATGTGTAGTTTACTACAATTAAGTAAGAAAAAAAGGGAAGAGGGAGAGAAAGTGGGAGAGAAGCCACAGAGCATGATGGAAAGGTCATGGGTTTTCAAGGGAGGCAGACTGAACCCTCTTGGTCCTGCCACTTACTAGTATGTGACTCGGGTGAGTTACTAGCACATTTGAGCCTTTTCTATCTCCATCTGTGTAGTTGATGTGAGCACGAACATATGGTTGGCACATAGACGATATTCAATTAATGGTAGAGAATACAAAACAGAGGAGAAAGAAAAACACTGAAAACATTGGGAAAGGATAAAAGATAGAGGTGATAACGTTGGAATGTGCCATAATGTTACCAACGGTGACCTTGGCATCTGTCCTTGTGAATTAGCCTTCATTTGCGAAAACTGAGCTCTTCCAAGGGGGCAAGATATCAAAAATACTTAAGACAATCTGTGAAATACACTTTGTGCTGCATGACAAGTGATTCTCAGTTTTTTGAGGGCTGACAGATCTGAAACCTACTTAAAATACCGGAAGCAATAAAAATAACTAGAAAATTCTAGGTTGCACAAAATGACACTTTTCACTAGAGTCTGATAGGTATAAGAAAGGCAAAGATTTCAAAATGCTTCATGAGAGAAAAATCTTGAACATTCCATTTCCACTCATGAACTTAAATTCCCTGTAAACTGGGCAAAGCCTTTAGCGCTGGAACACACTGGTTCATTTATTTACAGAACACCAGTGTCTGTAAGGGTGGAACTTAAGTTACCACTCATTTGTGGCTGTTCAGGTATTTAAAATCAAATACAGACTAGTGCAAACCATTGATTAAACAATTTTTAAACATAAAATCTAGGAGGTATTCCAAAGGGTTGGATTTCTTTAGGCCTGTAAAACTCACGGGGAAGTGTGTCCTATGAGACTTTTATTTGCCCTTCCATTTTCTTTCATACATTTGCCCAGAAAATAGCAAAGATACTCAATTACTTAATATAGATTTTAAAATGTAGATTCAGGCCGGCCGAGTGGCTCAGTTGGTTAAGAGCTCGCTCAAGAGTTTGAGCTCTGAGCAACAGGGTCCCCGGTTTGATTCACGGCCTGAGCTGAGCTGCCGCTGAGCTGCCAACAGGTGGCAGGATGGCTCAGCTTAAAAACAAACAAACAAACAAAAAAACATAAAATGTAG
>NW_017731686.1:1920088-1926128 GCF_001890085.2 Hipposideros armiger
AAATCACACAAGTTACTTCCTCTTCTGGAAGCTGGGAAGCTCTGGAAAATTGCTTCCTGTGGCTTAGCACAAGAAAGCCTGATTGTTTGATGTACGTGCCTCTGTTCCCATACTAATAGTACCTCTACAATAACAGCATGAGATGTCCAGATTTCATTTTATGGTCCTGCTGTCCTCGGAGTTCATAAACTGCCTGCTATTCAGATAGCTATTTCCACTAGAAGCATTACACAGTACTCTAACTGACCCATTTCTCTCTTGAGAAACACTAATTTTGTAATAAAGTTCTTAGCCTGACCCAACCACCCATGAGTTAAGGATTATTAAGGATGAGAATGTGACACAACATAAAGCAAGGACAACAGGAGTGGAGGAGGATGCTGACCATCAATCCTGATGAGGCCAAAAGGCCCCGATGTTGGCCGGCTCTTCAGGGACGTGAGAACGCAACGCATTTCATCCTCTACAAACTCGCCTCCTGGCCCAACTGTAGGTAGGTGGGTGGCAAGTACTTTTTAATAGTCACTGTGCCAAACACACCATCTGCAAAGTACTGTTATCAGCAGGTACTGACTGTCCCCTGCAGTAGGTTGTATTTGAGCACCGTGGAAATTGAGGGGCTGCCAACTTGATGTTCTCATTCAAGGTGACGCTTCTAGAGAGCTGCAGGCTGAGGCTTTAACCACGGCTTGTCACCTATTTCTGGTAGGTGAAGACAGTGACCCCAGTCGTGTGCTGAAGGGGAGGGGAGGGGCTGGAGGTTGTTTCCTTTGTCCCGCCTCGTAACCAGCTGCTTGCGGGGAGCCTGGGTGGGGAATCCACTTGCAGACATGCTTCTGGGCAGGTCTCCCAGGGTCACTTCTGCATTTTGAATCCGCCGTGGCTCCTTGTTTAGGCTTCCGACGCTGTCCTCCTGCTCCCCTTCTTGACTGTCACCCATTCTTTCCACCTGGGCTTCTCTGCACCTCAGTTCCACACATCTCCCTCTCCCCATCTGTGCCTAAGTGGATTTCCACTTAGTTTTATCTAGTGATTTTGTTTCCAACTTATCTACAAGTAGAACAGACAGGAGATTTAAAAAAATCTCCAGCCTTATTCTCTATGTACTATTTAGGTATTTAAACCAGGAGGCCCTTAGACTGAGGTGGCTCCAGTGTGTTTGTTGGAGGCCTACGTCTGAAACCTGAGCCAGAGTCCATGCACTCGAATCTGAGCAAGTGAAACTTAAGAACCACCAATCACAAACAGCCAACCACGCTTTCCCAAATAAGGCAACTTGCTGTGCTATAACCACATACATTTTTTGCTTTGCTTTAGCGTCTTCTCTATAAAAACCTTGCCCCTAGGTCCTGTCAGTGGAATGCTCCTACCACCTTCAGTTTGGTGCTGCCTGATTCAAATGGGTGTGTGCTCGAATAAACACTTGAAAATGTTAAGGTGCATCAGGTTACCGTTTAACAGTATCCTATACCCTTGGTTGCTGAAATCACTCAGTATTCCTCATATGTGGCCTGTAATTTTTGGCTTCTATGCCTTTGTAGGTGCTGTTCCTTCAGCCTGGAATGCCACTTTCCTAGCTTTCAAGGTCCAAATCCTTCCTATCTTTAAAAATCACCACTGTCAAGATTCTCACAGCTCCGTGGCAAATGAGCTAGCTGCCCACTGACCCATCTTCTTAGCGTTTTTATCTGTGTTTCTCTTATGACCCATGACACGAGCTTGTGTTATCTCCCTGATTAGACACATGTGGCAGGGGAAGGCTCCCCCCATCTGATTCGTCTCTGAATCTCGCACACGCTCTGCTGCTGTGCCATCCCAGAGCAGGCAGGAATCTGCCGACAACCAAATGAGCGACTGTACGCGCCTGAACACCGGCCTCCGTCAGTCTAAGGACCGTGAGAAATGCGGAAGGGGACAACGGCTTGGTTTCCGCTCTCCTGAAGCTTACAGCCCAGTCACAGCAATTCAGTTAATACATAGTAATCAATAAAAAGCAATGGAAGATAAGAACAGGATTACTGAGAATATACACTAGACACACTCTAAGATGTCAGAAGAGAGGTTCCTTTCTATAAAACTAAATTGGGTCTTAGTAATAGGTTTATTTTGGATGGGTGAAAAGATGGGCATTCTAGGTGAAGATTAGGACAGGAAAAGGCTCGGGGGGAAGTGGCCCTAACATTCCCCACATCTCTACTCATGCTAGGACCTGGGCTAAGTGCCTTGTCCACACTGTTTCATTTGATCCGTACAACAGTCCTGCACAGCAGATAGCATCACTGCCATTTTATAAGTAAGGAGGCTGAGGCTTGAGGGGATTAAGTAACTGGCTAAGGTTACCCAGGATTCAGAGCCGGGCTTTGAAAAAGGCAGGCAGCTTCCATGGCACCATACTGATGCCTCCAGAACAAAACTTAAATATCACCAGGTGTTTTCTTCAGAAATGGGGACTCTTTGTATTGCTAAATAACTGAAGTGGTAAAGCAATACACACACTGTGTAAGACGTGTGTGGCCCAGTACAAGTCAGCTGACTCTGAATGCAAGTCTGTCCATCTAGAAAGAAGCAAGAAGGCTGATCAACCAGCTGCCAGTGCTCTGGGCAGAAATCCCGATAGAAGGCAGCCCTGGGACTGGGGAGTAACTCCAGGCCACCCATCAGGAAGGCAAAGAAGAGACAGTTTGGATTAATATCACCACCCCAGTCTGCGGCAGTTACAAAGGAAGAGAAAGTATCCAATGGAATGTAGCTTAGTCGTAATGAGCATCCCTCCTCAACGTGATGAATAGGAAAGAAAATGATGGGAGCCAACATACTTGGTCTCGTTGGCACATCGGATCTTGCAGCCTTCCTTGGGAATCACCAAGCCCAGGTGCATTCGGAGCCTGCAGTTTGTTGGCCCTGTGTGCGGCCACACGTGAGTTCCTGGGTGCATGACGGAATATTTGATCTGTGCAGAAAACAGAACACACCGTTCTTCCACTTACCAAAGTGTGGGGGAATTGCTAAATTAAAGTGACAGTATAAAATTATTGTCAGTTTGGATTAGAGCCTCTGTAACACTCTGAATTAATATTCTCATCTTATCTTGGGAAAGGAACTAAAAATAAGTACTCCCATTTTCCACAAAGCGATACACACTGAACACTTTCCACCTTCAATTCTGACGTCAACCACATGAAATTATGTTTCATTAAAAGAGAGTGAAAAAAANTGCTTGGTCTTATTGCCTGGAATGGAAAGGACAACAGTTCCCATGTCTGCAGCAGACAAGAGGCCAACAAAAGCTCAAATACACTGAGTACTATACTTTGCAAATACAGTTCTGAGTGCATTTATATGGATTACATTAATAACTAAAACCACACAAAGACATACTCTTATTCTTCCCATGTTACAGATGGAGAGATCAAGGCTTAGAGCGGTTATGCAAGTTGTCTGACGCTACACTTAATAAGAAGGAAAGCCAGGATTTGAACCCAGGTCAGGTGACTTCAGTGCTCTTAATTTGCTTAATTTGAAGATGCATGATGTTAAAATATAAAGAACGAACTCAGGATGCATTTTTCCCATTACCAAAAATAGTTACTAGTTCAAGAGCCCCATTAATAAAGATTAGGAGTTAAAAGCATTTGGGGGCCGACCCAGGACACGGCACATCATTTGATATTGCCATGGGAAAATGGATTCCAGCTCTCCAACTTCGCAACCTGATGGTTGTTCAATGAACAAATGTTTGAACACAATTTATTTTCAGTGTAAGAACTGCCATTCCCTGTGGAGGTGCAGATATGTATTTCTGCTTATAAAAAGCCCTAAACACACCATGCTAACCAGAACAGGGGTTAAGAAACTTCACTGATGTTTTTAATTCAACAAAGTTGCTCAAGTGAAAGAAAAAAGAGGACAAAATGTTACTATTCAATAACAAACATTCAGGAAAGATATCCAGCTAAAAATGTCTCTTTTTTTGGTCCTATAATCCCAGAGGAGGGAGGCTTGAATGGTGATTTGTGGATAGGGTCACATTACAATTTGAATGGAAGATGGATACATTTTGTAAAACACAAGATCCATGATTTCAAGAAAACTAACCATAGAAAAAAAAAGATGAAAGAAGGGGCAAAAATATTTGGTTCTAAATGATTTGGTTAATTCACAGCTTCTATAACGTGATTAGAAAATTTTAAGACGTATTTTATCTTCTTGGACACTTTATGAAAATAAAACAAATATCATCTATGAACGATTCATGATGGATTAAAAAAAATTAAGTCTCTCTTTTCCTGTTAATATTTTAGCATGCTTTCCACACAGTATTCCTAAATGGAAACTTGAGAGATTAATGGAAAAAAAAATGTCATAAATACTTGAGGTATATTGGAAGAGGCCATTATCTCGAAAGCAATACAGAGAGGAATTCAGTGACTTATTGCCAATTCATTTCTTCAGCCTGTCGCTGACACTAATGACAATGCACGCTTTCTTGGCTACATATCAATCTTGTCCAACATTTCAGGCTGGTCATTTGCAGGCAATAATGCCGAGTCTCCAGGAGAGCACGCAGCCACTCTCCTGTCCCTTCGCATGGTTCTAGAATGTTCTGAAGGCTCTCTTGGAGATGCAGAAGAGAGAATTCCTCTCTGGGGTCACCCAAAGCTCACACAACTTGGCCAGTCCATGAAGGTAACAATTCTCACTTGGTGGTGGCAGTGGCATTTTTATCCGCTGACTCCAATTCATTCAGCTCTGGATCAAGACTAACGGGGCTTGTGCCACAGACCACAAAGCCTGGCCCGTCAGGGGCGACACAAACAAGCAGCCCAGACATGGGGACTCCCCAGTTGCTTCCTCTACGTGACACCCTATTTTTCTGGAATGGAAGCCAGCATGCACGGTGATCACCTTATTAATATAGCATGATCCTAAGTTTATCAAAAGCCACAACATAACCCAAAGCCCAAAACCTCTGCATAGTGAGGCTACGGGGTGGCGGCTAGGAGCACTGACTTTCCAGCCAGTCCGCCGGGGACCAGACCTGGGTCCCCACATTGTCATGAACTGAATGGTGGTCTCCGCAACCTAAGTGTGTCCACCTGGACCCTGTGAGTGTAACCTAATTTGGAAAAGTGGTCTCTGCAGCTGTAATTAAGTTAAAAACCTTGAGATGAGATCATCTTGTTCTAGGTTGGGCCCCAGATCCAACGATAAGTGCCCATGTAAGAAAACAGAANAAGGATACCTAATTTAGCTCTTACTAATTCTGATCTATCGAAATTCTCCAGTCTGACTCCTTTGGCCATTCGGGCACATAGTGGAACTGAAATGTAGACCTGTGTTACCACCTCATCCTCTTCTCTCTCCTCCTCTTACATACAGACTGAAACATACACACAGTCCTTCCTCCTTCCCTCCCTTCCCTCCTTCCTTCTCTCCTTCCTTATCTATCCATCCATCCACCTACCTCTCTACCTCTACCCGCCTAGCTATCATCTATCTATCTGGACAGAACATTTTTCTGGCATCTAGGACACCTGTGTTGGTTCTGACTGCCACGTGTGATCGACAACGCGCTTCACCTGGGACCCTGGTTTCCTCATCTGGGCAATGACAGAATTGGAAACGATGGTTCCCAGGCTTCTTCCAGGGCCCCAAGTCTCTAAATACTCTGAGCTAAGCTGTTGGTTCGTACTTTAGTTTTCATATTATACTTCACAGGATATATTTAACAAGCTTTCATCTGAGAAATGGGTATAGTGTTTGCTATTTTGTTTAATGTCAAAATATGAATTTCAGCAAAAGGTGGCTAACTTCTCAAAGGATCTCTGTGAGCAAGATCTGCACGTGCACCCCCAGTGCATCGCACAAGCCCTCACGGGGCGAGCCGTTCCACAGGCAGCCGCGGGGCTTCTCTCTTCTCCAGGCAGGTCTGGGGGTCCAGACTCAGCCCTGCTGCCCACCCCGTGTGCCTCTCTCTGTAGCTTTTGATGTCCTCCTCTTGGTCCCAGTCACCTGGAGCAGAGAGCTCTGTAACACAGCT
>NW_017731686.1:1934384-1942112 GCF_001890085.2 Hipposideros armiger
GGGAAGAGCGCAATGATGGTGCCAGCTTGGGCCAGCGAAGCAATATCCTCCACAACTAGACTGAAGAACAAAAGGACAGCAACTTGTCTGTTCCCCTTCCCCCAATTCCCCAGCGCTGTTTCCCTTTCCCAATTCCCCAATAAAATCTTAAAAAAAAAAAAAAAAGAAGTGACTGCCCAGCAAGCACTAGAATTCTCCATTCACTGGTGGACTATCTGACTAAGGATGTCTAATTGATAAGACATGAGTTGAACACTTGCTTTTCCTCCTTCGGCAGACAGAATAACGGACCCCTCTCAAAGACGTCCACCTCATAAGCCCAGGAACTTGCGAATGTTACGTTAGGGGCAAGGGGAAATGAAGGTTGCAGATGACATTGAGATTTCTAATCGGTGGACTTTCAACAAGGAGATTATCCTGGACTTACTGGATGGGCTCAGGGTCTTAAATGTGGAAGAGGGAGGCAGGCGAGTCCGTCAGAGTGATGGGAATGAGAAACACTTGCCCGGCCAGTGCTGGCTTTGAAGGTGGAAAGGGACTCCAAGCCAAGGAATGTGGGTGAACTCTAGAAGCTGGTGCCTCCACAAGGAATGCAGCCCTGACGACACTTTGATTCTAGCCCAGTGAGACCCACTGTAGACTTCTGACCTTCAGAATTGTAAAGATAATACATTTGTGTCATTTTAAGCCACTAAGTTTGTAGTAATTTGGTACAGCATCCACAGTAAATTAACATACCTGCTGTGGAAGGAAAATAGCTTATATTTCTAATCTAAAAATGCATTTGTAGGACTCTATTAAAGAGTTACCTAAACATTATTTTAAATTAGAATTTAATGCATTTTTCAATGTGAGATCATCCTTTATATGTTGATAAAGAATAGGATTTAAATGAAGAGAGGAGGAGGCCTTTGGAGCTGATGCTTTCTGAGTGACTGTGTCAGGAACGTAGATTTGGGGTCATCGTCTTAAGCATCCTAGACTATGCAAATTTCTTCATCATCTACAAAATCACCTTTTCTTAGGGAAGATGCGCTCAGGAACATACACAGCATCATTCACACTCATGGGTACAACAATGGAGTTTTTTAAAAGATAGAAAAAGTTTAATTCCTTAATCAAGGTTCCTACAAGGGACTGCTACATCTGAAGTGGAGTTTAATTTTATTTAATAAATGTTAATTGTGTCCTAAGACAATCACGTACTGAGAATGAGAGTTACAAGGAATGCAACTTAAAGGTATTCTCCTCAACCAATACTTCATAAAACAGCTTCTATATCTCCATTAGCTTTTTCTAAGCCATCTTTTGCCTCTTAATTGAGTAAAATGTTAGTTGCTACTTTTAGTTATTAATGGAGTACTCAAAATGAGTTGAATGATAAATGTCACCTTAATAAATAGATTCCTATATAACTTATCATAAAGCATTTTTAAGCCCTAGCTTTCCATGCCTTCCCACATGCAGGATCTGGGGACAGCCTGGCAAGACCCCCCAATTTTGGGTTCTGTGCTGTTCGGGCAGTAGTTAAGTGAAGCTTGGTGGCTTAAGGAGCAACCAGAGGTGGCTGGAATTCCTACGGGCATGGTGGTGATGGCTGAGCATGTGCCCCTTGGAGAAGCTGTGTTTATCTAGCCCGAGTGATAAGTAACAAATGGGTGACTTAATAGATGTGTCACTAGGATTGCCACTCGGTCAGGATTGGATAGAGGAGAGCACCTCTAGCCATTTAGACACATAAATGTTTTCTAGTCTGTAAATGCAGATGCTGTGTAGGAGGAGACGCTGTGTAGTAGATGCTGCACATTCATGGATTGCCATTGGGAGTTTTCACTATTCACATGTGACCCTGAGGGCAGGAATGCAGCAACAGTTCCGTGGCACTAATCATGGGCCAGGAACCACATGCTTACGATGATTCACTTGATGCCCGCAACACCTGATGAGGGCGGCACTATTAGTGTTGTATTTTATAGAAGAGGAACTGAGGCACAGGGATGACAGTAGGTGGCAGGGCAGGAATTCCAGCCCAGCTAAACCCAGAGTCCATGGTCTTCACCATGACCTAAGACTACCTCTCCATTACCGTTATTGTTACATAAAGTATGATTATTACATAATAAAAAATACTATCACTATTATTTATTGAATAACTATGTCAGACCTTTCATGAGAGCTCACTGATCCTCGTGACAAGCCTATACTTGAGGCGCTATCTTCATTGCCATTTTTCAGATGAGGAAACTCAGGCTCAGGGATTCCAGAACATGTCCACATCACACAGCTAACAAGTGGTGTAGCCAGCCCTCCAACCCAGGATTGTTGGTCTCCAAAGCCTGTGCTTTAAAGCTTAACTTATCATCCTGTTGCATGATGGGAAAGAAGGCAGCTCTGTGGAGCTAACCACTCAGCCGAGGAGGAAACTGTCCAGCAGCTGAACTCAGTGTGGCTTTGTTGTTGCATTATTTCTCACCAATTGAAAGTAACTCTCGGACTGGCCAAGTGGCGCATTGGTTAAGAGCTGGCTTGGGATGCCAGCTCTGAGTAGCAGGACCCCGGTTCGGATCCCACATTAGGGCCAGTAACGCTGCACCCCCTACAGCTAAGATGGTGAACAACAGCTCAACCTGGAGCTGGGCTGCAGTGAGTCACCAGCAATAGCGTAGGCTGCAGTGAGGCTGCAGTGGGCTGCCATAAAGCTACTGTGAATGGCTGGCATCCAGCGGGGACCTATCCGCCTCACCCAGGGATGAGCGCAATGATAATACCAACATGGGCCAGTGAAGCGACGTCCTCCACAACTAGACTGAAGACCAAAAAGGATAGCAACTTGTCTGTCCCCCTACCCCAATTCCCCAATAAAGTCTTTAAAAAAAAAAGTAAAGTAACTCTCAAGTGGTAAGCTTCGTTTCTTTGTGAAAATGGCCCCAGGAAGAGATCTAACTGCCAATGCAGATCTGAAAAAATCAAATGACTATTTCATTTACATGTGAATATACTTTACAAGAGAAATTCATGGAGTTTGGGATTTTTAAAGGTGTTGGGTTGTATCTTTCTTAGGTTCAAGGCTCTAACTACTGCTAGGATGATAACAGGTTCATCTTGCAAGATAACTCTGACCAACTGAGACTGGCTACCTAGAACACTGTGTTGAGAAGGATTCAGAAGTTCAGTTTGAGCTCATTCAGGGAGGCTCATGGGATTGGTTAGCACCATCTTCTACAGACTCTGGACGAAAGAATGACTGCTCTGGTGGCATATTTTCTCACTGTGTATTTTAGTGTTCATTACTGATGATAATATATCTGAGCAAAATAGATACTTTGTAACATTCATATAGCAATTTGAAAACTTATCTGTGGGGAAAAAATCATTATTTGTGTTTGTTGATTCTGTCTGTTTTATCCAACTCAAAAAAGTCAATCATTTAAAAAGGAATAAGTAGGTGCCCGGCTAGCTCAGTCGGTAGAGCATGAGACTCTTAAAAAGGAATAAGTATACTACAGTACTGATTATAGTACTAATTATATCATAATTCCCAATTACCATTTGGAAGAAATGAAACTTCCAGATGCTTCAAGGCCTTCAACTACTTAGCAGCATCCTTTCCTAACTGGACTAGACAGCTCTAGTATTCACTAGGTCGAATATTCATCAGTCTCTTTGCCTGAACCTGAGCTCTCAGTGTGACTAAACAACTGTCCTCTCTCTCCCATATCTTCCCGACCCCAACTGCCACAGGATTCTCTCTTCTGTCTCTGAGCTACAGTAGCTGGGAGGGCATCTGCCCTCAGACATTCCAGCTGCTTCTGTGCAAGCTATGAGACTCATTGCCTTCAAAATTCTTTAAATTATGCATTTGTTTCTAGAAAGTAGTTACTGGGTTCCTCCCAGAAGCCTGGAACCACAAACAAAAGACCACAAAGAACCTTAACAAAACTTACTAAAAGAGAAACTATGTGACTTACATTCTTTTCTGACAAAAAATATGTAACTAGAAATTAATTTCTACTTAATTAACTGCAACTGCTTGGAAAACACATGCTTATCTCTCTCTCTCTCTCTCTCTCTCTCACACACACACACACACACACACACACACTTCTGAATTATTTTGAGTCGAAATGGAAATCAAGATAGAAAGTCAGTCTTTTCTTGGAAATAACACAAGTGAAAATGTCATACATTACAGCTTATCAAATATATCCAAAGCTGTTTCCAGAGATCAGCCCACAGTCTTAAATGCTTTTATTAATGAAGAAAGAATGAAAATAAATTTACTAAGGAGTTTCAATTGAAAAGTTTTAAAAAAATAAAATAAACTATCAAAAAGAATAAGAGGAAGAAAAATATGAAAGCAGAAATTAGAAAATATAATCATGATAAGGTGAGAAGTAATTTTTACGAGTTTTTTATAACAACATAATAGATTACTCTGTCAAGCTTAAGAAAAAAATGCAAATTCCATTCAACAAGAGGAAGAATTTAACAAAGATCCAAGAAAGTAAAATATATCATAAGAAATTACTCTTAGCAATTCATAAAAAATCAAGTATAATCAAAATATGCAAAAATTTACAAATCAACCAATGCTGTATGTTTCCACTTATATGAAGTACCTAAAGTAGTCAAATTCATAGAAACAGAAACAAAATGGTGGTTGCCAAGGGCTGGGAGGGGACAATGGGGAGTTGCTGATGGGTGCAAAGTTTCAGTTTTGCAGGATGAAAAAGTTCTAGAGATTGATTGCACAACAATATGAATGTACTTCACACTACTGAATGTACACTTAAAACCGGTTAGATGGTAAATTAAGGTTATGTGTATTTTGCCACAATTCATGTTTTTTCAAAAATACACAAAAAACTTAAAGTCAAAGTGTTGCCTCCAACCAAGTCGTCTTCATTATCTTTTTATTTTCTGGCTTAATACCTTTTTATGCCTTATAATGCTTTGCATGTTTCAACTTTATCAAAGCACTTATTTTTAGCAGAGGCTCTGGTTTCTGGGAATTACTGCCAGGATGCACGCTACGCTAAAGCATTGCTCTAGGAAGCCCAATGTCTATGAAGCATAAGGATGTTAATAGATCTGAGGCATCAGATGAACTGGTCAATGCATAAGGCCAACATAATCGACTCGTTTTAGTGAAATGTCAATAGATAAAACTAGCATGTTGTTTACATATTGACCTTATTGTTCTATATTTAAAAATCTTGTTGGCGAAAAGCTGACAGAGTCTCTAGAAATCATGTGATCTCTTTTCTGATGGATGCTTCCCTGAAAATATCACTGAAGTAGTTCTTTCTCTTACGTGTAAACCATTCTGAAAGCACAACGAAGATAAACAACTGTGTTTATTTGTCCTTTAACATGAACCTACTGGTTATCATCCTCTCCACTCACTCTGTGTAACTAAAGTTGTGCAACACATGCCATTTAGTCTTAAAAATGGATTCCCTTCTGAACAGCTATTGTTAACCAAAGTTAACCTGAATGTGCAAGAAGAGAAGTGGGAGAGCTTTAAAGATAAAATTCAGTGCTCCTGATTTTAAGGATAGATTGATATATTAATTCATCGAACACACACACACACACACACACACACACACATTGGAGCCCCATCATGTGTCTGGGCCTGAGTTCAGCTCAAAGAATATGAGGCTGAATAGTCTTGAAGAGCTCAGGCACCAGCTATTATTGTCGTGCCACTCTGGTGTGTTATCATCTCTAACAATCTCACCTGTGGTGATAGCATTTTGGTATGCGACATTATCTCCATTTTTAAAGGAGGAACTACGACTCAGGGAAGTTCCTTCCTCAGGCACTGATGAGCACGTGGTAGGCTGCAGGGATGCCTGCACAGCAGTTACTCTTCATAACATCTCGTTTAACAGGAAAGTTCAGGAAAATCAAAATCTGCCATACATATTTATCCAAATACACATGTGAGTGTAGACACACATACACGCATAGGTACACACACACACACATATACATACACGTGTTCATATGCAGTTTTAAAAACAATGAACGGATTTTGATAATCTAGGTTTTCTGGGCAAGTTCCTGTAAACTGGGGAATCTTGGCTCTGGGAGATGTCGCCAGCCCCATGTCCCACTTCCCATAAATCACTGCCTGCAGAGAACGATCTAGAAGTCGGGAGCTCACCTTGCTGCCACAGCGTAAACTGGCTCCAGTCACCTTTCTCCCTCAGGTTTTCATCTTCCGGCAGGAAGAGGCCTTTGGCTTCATCCATCACCGAGAGGCCTTCATCGCGGATCAACTTCCAGTGTCTTTCTAAGGACTAGAGTGAAGATACTGGTTTTGTGGACAGAAAATATGCCTGGTGGAACACCTTATAATGACTCCCTGCTTTCTGTTGGTCTGATCAATAAAGTAATGACATTTTTGCTCTTATCTTGACTGTTTATTTCAATTGCCTGTGAGACTTCTTGTCAAGGGTGTAAAAAAAAACAACAAAAAAAAACAAAAACCCCAGAAACTAATATTATTTTTCAGAACCAAATACCTTTATAGCATACAAATTTCAATAATTCCTAAGAATTTCTGAGAATAATTCCCTGCATAATTTGTTTTTAGGTTTGTTGTTGTTGTGTTTTTTTTTTTATAAAGACCCTGGGTTAACAAGACTTGCTGACTGTATTACACCAGTGTACCACAGTAAGCGCCATGTGAAACTTTGGCATCCAAACTGAAATACAAACCAGACTTAATTCACCTTTTAATAGAGGTTCTCATAAAGATGTCATTCAAGATGGTGAATATGAATTAATTTGAGACACCAGAAAAGTATCCACTGGAGCATTTGATGGATTATAAAATTAACATCAAAACAAAGTAAAAAAATGTCCTAGTGTTTAAAATTCAGCCAAATAAAAATATTTCCTTGACTTTTCATGTATGAGGATGCTTTAGGCCCTGGTGGAACCTTGGCGTGGCAGGGCTGCTGCTGGTAGGCCCTGCAAAAGGAGGAGAGGACATGAACTCTCTTCCTGGATTCCTCTCTCACACTGTGACATTCGCTAGGGGTGGAGATGGCAGTGGGGTGGGAGCAGCTGGGGGTACGCAGGTGGTGTGCGATTCTGAGAGGAATTATTGGGTTGTCGGAAAAGTCATGATGCATGTTTGCAACAGATGGCACTAGTCCATCTTTGTAAGTACTAGAGTCATTCGCATCTATGTTATTGCTATGTCATTTAACAGCTGACAGTTATAGCTTCATTCTAAAAAAAAATTGAGCAATTTGGTTTAGTTTTGGAGATTTTACAAGTTGAAGATGGAAGACCAAACTGTGCATTTTCGCCATATTTTACTGTTTTACTTCCATAAAAGAAAGAACGCTCGTCAAGCTTGTGAAAAGTTGTATAAAGTTTACGGTGACAATGCTCTGCAAGAATGTCAGTGTCAATGATGGTTCACGAAATTCCATGCTGGTGATTTTGATCTCAACGACGCTCCTCAGTCAGGGAGGCCCACCGAGGTTGATGACGACAAAATAAAGGCATTGATCGAGTCAAACCCAAGTTACACAACACACGAGATTGCAGAAGCATTGAACATCCATCATTCAAGTGTTCATGACCACCTGAAGAAGCTGGGATATGTAAGCTGGTATAAGTTCATGCGGAACTCAAAGAAGTTCATTTGATGGCACGTATAAACATCTGCAATATGCTCATTAAACATAAGGAAAACGGGGCCGG
>NW_017731686.1:1943407-1946731 GCF_001890085.2 Hipposideros armiger
TAACTGACAAAAAATTGTAAAAGGATTCCCCCCATCTGGTTAACACATCCATCACCTCACATATTTATCTTTTTGTGTGTGTGACAACATTTAAGTTCTACTTTCTTAGCAAATTTCACTTATACAATATTGTGTTATCAACTATAGTCAGCATGTTTTACATTAGATTCTCAGAATTAATTCATCTTATAGCTGAAAGTTTGTACCCTTTTAACAACCTCTCCCTGTGTCACCCACCCCCAGTCCCTGGCAACTAATTTTCTACTCTGTTTATATGAGTTTGACTGTTCTGTTTTTTTGGTTTTTTTTTTAAGATTCCACATATAAATAATACCATGTAGTATTTGTCTTTTCCTGTCTTCTTTCACTTAGTATGATGCCCTCAAGGTCCATCCACATTGCAAATGGCAAGATTTTTTTCTTTCTCATGCTGAATAATATCTATATATCTATATATCTATATCTATCTATATATATTATTCACATCATCTTTATCCATTCATCTGTTGATAAAAACCCCTCAGGTTGTTTCCACATCTTGGTTATTGTGAATAATGATGCAGTGAACACAGGGGTACAGATACGATATCCTATTTGCATTTCCTTTGGATAAATGCCCAGAAGTAGGGTTGCTGGATTATATGGTAGTTCTATTTATGACTTTTTGATGAAACCCCATACTGTTTTCCACAGTGGCTGCACCAATTACTGATTTTTATACTTCTACTGTGAAAGCCACCCGTTGATTTGTGCCAAAATCTACAGCTGTCCCCATCATCACCCTACTTTATGCTGGTGCTGGTCATCTATCCATCCATAATTTCAACATTACTTCATCTCAAGTAGGGAATTCACAAATAGCAAGTCCAAGATTTAATTTAAATACAGAAACACTCAGAAGCCCTCACTTTGGCAGGTCCCCAGGGCAAGAGAATATGATGGTTTTCTCAAGACTCTCAAGATGATGCAAAGAAAAAAAATGCACCGCAGATATTCACATCTTCTCTAAAATACCTAAATCACCAACGCTCCCTGCGGCTATTGTATCTTGTTCAAGTTGCTAGATAAATCGGTTAGGTTCTTGTTAAATTGTCACACAGATGAGAGGAGAATTACCTCTCTAACACACATGAAATTACTTTTCAAATGAGGTTACTGGTGCCTCACAAGCAGGTTCTTCCCCTCTTCCCTCCTGGTACCTTCGAAGTTTTGTTCGCTGCTTTTGAAAGCAGCTTTTAGGAGCATCTTTAGGAGGAGCTGATCTTTTGTTACGAAAATAGGACACAAAGCCCTAGGGAAAATGTTAAAGTAATTGTATCACTAAATAAAATTTTTAAAATTTTACTTAGGAGCAGGCTGCTTTTATGTGTGAAATGTTGTCATTCCTGCTCCCCTCACCTCCTCTCAATGTCCCCAAGGGAAGTGTTGCTGAGGTACTTTTCCATGAGCAGTCATGATTTTTAAAAACGTTTTTGTATCCCCTTGTCACACAGAGCACACAGGGGTTGGATGACAGATTCATGCTCAAACGAGCAAAGCGGACCAGAGGGTTCTCCCCAGTCCCCAGTGTGAAGCCCCTGTGCTCAGAGGCCACACACCTGCTCAATACTTCTAACCAAGCGCTGCACAGATTTCTAGATTATTTTCATTAAAAAATAGCCACCCATCATTTTCTCTTTTAGGTTCAATACTTTGTCATAGATTTTTACAACAGAAAGGATCTATACTGTTACTCTAGTGGCAACGTTTTCACTTCAGGGACGACAGAATGCCTCTTGGGGTAGCTAATGGGCCTAGCATCTCATGGTCTAGTGGCCAGAAACTGCTCTGCTCCCCGCCTTGATCATTCCTAAGCCTCCCGTGGGAGGAGAGACGTTCGTTCTGTGGTGGGCCCTGGGGGCGTGGTTCCCCCCTGGAGCACAAGAGGGGTTGAAGGCTCCCACAGCCTCCTGTGCAGTGATTTCCGGGGTCCTTGGAGAACACAGGGCTCCCCACTAGGCACTGGGCATACCTCAAAAGGAGTTCACATGACAACTAGGGAAACTGGACTAACAAAAGCTTGCACCGATTAAACCTGGTGACACACAGAATAGCACAAAAATAACAACGCGTCAGTGCACACATTTTTTCTGCCAAAGTAATGACTGCTCTTGGGGATGTTTTCAACTTTGGAAAGACACGGCAGGGTCTCTTTGATGGGCATTAGGAAGAAGCCTGGGATGGGACCTAGGAATGTTATTTTTAAGCCCAAACCAAGGAACCGCATTAAATAAAATTCACATGGTTATGGGGGATTAAAGACCAAAACTAATTACACATGGTGTGTGTGTGTGTGTGTGTGTGTGTGTGNCAGAAACGTCCAGAGCTTGTTAATTGTAAAGGAGTTGTGTTCCATCGTGACAACGCGAAACCACACACAAGATTGATCACCCGTCAAAAATGATTGGAGCTTGGATGGGATGTGTTGCCACACCCACCATACTCACCTGACCTTGCGCCATCAGACTTCCACTTGTTTCCCTCTCTTCAAAACTCCTTGTGTGGTACAATGCTCAATGCAGATGAGGCTGTAAATCAGCACCTTGTTCAGTTTTTTGCAAATAAAGACAGGTCCTTCCATGAACGAGGAATTATGAAGCTCACTTAAAGATGGCAAAAGGTTATCGAACAAAACGGGCAATATATCACTGATTGAACTTTGTTCTTTATATAAATAAGTGACCTTTGAAAAACATAGACAAAATACGTCATGACTTTTCCGACAACCCAATACTATCAGGAGAAAAGCAGAAAATTGCTTCGCTACTGTATGAAAGAGACTGAGTTGTACAGATAAACCAAGATTTTGAAATGCTAATAATTCCAAACATTTCTATGTTAAATGAGAAGTGAATGGAATAGCTGCATATATGGGTACATGGATAGGAAGGAACACATTAGCTGATTTCAATAAGAATCAAGAGCAGGGAACTAGTAACTTACAAACAAAGAAAGATTTTGACACACAAGAATAAAAACAATAAGCAGTGCTCTCTTAAAATGGGCTGAGTTGCCTCGTAAAACATGGTTCTCTATCTTTGAATTAGTCAAGCGAAGGCCGGATGACCAATTATTGGGTAGACCAAAGCCTGAGATAATATGTGAAGTGTTTTTACCAACTGATGCTTTGTGAATTTGTGATTAAATATAGGAAAATCAATTTGGAGTTGGGAAGACTGCATAAGCAGAGGGCTCCACAAAAGACAGGACACCTCAGATTTGTATGAAAACGTGGTGCCAACTTTGGCCAAACCCAGGGAATACATTTTATGTTGTTTGAAAACA
>NW_017731686.1:1952851-1962828 GCF_001890085.2 Hipposideros armiger
GGCGGTGTCACTGGCCCTCATATGTGGGATCCGAACCGGGGCCCTCTGGCATCCCAAGCCAGCTCTTAACCAACGCGCCACTTGGCCGGCCCTCACCGTTTTTTCTTTATGGCACTGAAAGAGTGCTAGAAAATCTCTGATACAATTCTGTCCTTTGCCACAAACATCATATAAGCTATTACTTTTCTTTCTTTTTCTCTTTCTTGGAAGAAAACCCTCCAGTAGCCATCTGCTTTGTTTTGGTCTGGACAGGTTGCTGTCTCTTGGGCAACTGTCATTAGAGAATTTTCCTTGGCTTTTGCCTGGTAAGGGGTTCCCTAATTATTGGACTCTAGTTGTCCCTGAGAAAGGGCACACCACAGGTAAAATTGAATTTCTGAAAGTATCTTAAGCTATTTGTAAACTTGATTGAAGGCTTGGCTATATACAGAATTCTAGGCAGTAAATACTTTTTAGAATGCTGAAAGCGTTGCTCCATTCCATTATAACTTTTAGTGTTACTGTTGAGAAATCAGACACTTTTTGGATTCCTTTAGAAGTTTGATAAAAGTCAGTATAGTATAGCGGTTAGGAGTATAAATTCTGGAACTAGACTGCCTGGATTTGAAATCTCACTCTGCCACTTATTAGCTGTGTGGTATTGGGCAAGTTACTTAACCATTCTCTGCCTTAAGTTCCTTATTCGTAACGACAGTAAAATGCTACTACTTTCCTCATGGTGCCAGGTGGGACCAGCCCTGGACAGGACGCCCTTCCATCGCAGGGCCACTCAGACCCACACTCACTCAGACAGGATGATGAGAAACATCAGTCACCTCACATGCAGATCATTGGGATGTGACAGGAAACTGGGGGACCTGGAGAAAACCCACGCAGACATGGGGAGAACGCGCAAACTCCACACAGACAGTGGCCCTGCCAGGAAGATTTTTCTCCCCCCTCATCAACGTTATAATGAAACAACGCTGAACAAAAGATGTCATTTGTGAACCTGCTATATAGATAGGGCTGTTCTTTGAGGCCATGCAGTTTCTTTAGCTGCCATAGTACCAGGTGCCTTAAATTCCTCTTCTTTAGAAGTGCTCTGCAATCACTTACTTTGGTTTCAGCTTTCTTGGATCTGCCAAGTCAGATACTTCTCTTTTCCATTTTCAAAAAAACATGCTGACATTGTTCCTCTCTTATCATCTGTCTCCTGTTTTGTTTTGTTTTTTATTTGTAGGTTTATATCATTTTTATTCTTTTATTGTCATTTAAGTGAGGTTTCACGTGGAAGATGGTAAATGTATGTGGTCAGTTTTGCTTATTCCTTCTTCACTCATGTTTTCTATATATCTCTAATAGTTGATTATTTTTTTACTGTTTACCTTCTTTTTTCTTAGAGTACAAGGACCTTGTAATTCATAATTCAACCTCCTAGTGAAGTTTAGAAACAAAATCCTACTAGCTTGCAAAGCCCTTTACTAGTCCTTCAAATGTTTCACATAATATAGACAGGAGAGAGAAGGAAAGAAATTCTCAGTACCATATTTATTTCACGTTTTAAATCAAACTCTGCTAATCTATGCATTAATTTATAGTCAACCTAATCTCTTCTCACCTCTTGGCCTATCCAGTTCCCTTGCATCGCTTGGTTGGTGTATCCCCTAATTCCATAATGTGCTCTGATGATGACAAAATTGACTATGGTGCTTGAAACTTGATGCAAATCACTTTAATTTTGTCCTAATCAACAAAATTCATCTAGCCGAGCTTTAAATTTTTTCTCCTATGTAAGAAAACCAGACCGTTCAGAGAAACATTTTTGCTGAGTCAGTAAACGAGGCAGGTTGCTAAGTATGGGGAGTCGCTAAGGAAAGTCACTAATGGCATTAGTTTGCAAGGGCTGCTCTAGTAAAATGCCACAGACTGGGATGGACTTCCACCCCAGAAATTTATTGTCTCACAGTTCTGAAGTCCAAGGTCAAGGTGTTGGCAGGTTTGGCTTCTCCTGAGGCCCCTCTCCTTGACTTGTAGACTTCCACCTTCTCACCACGTTCTCACAGGGTCCTTCCTCTGTGTGCTCACACACCCCCTGTGTGTCCAAATTTCCTTTTCTTATAAGGACATTAGTCATATTGTAACAGCCTCAGTTTTCACTTAACTACCTCTTCAAAGGCCCTATCTCCAAATACAGTCACAATCTGAGGGACTGGGGGGACTAGAGCTTCACCATATGAATTTTGGGGGACACAATCAGCCCATTACACTAATGCAGAATCAGGACAGAACTAGCTCTAGCTAAGAAGGCAAACAGCAGATGGAAGGGGATGAGGAATAAATTCACATCAGCATGGGAATACGCAAATTTATAGGAGCAAGATAAAATATAATCATAGAAAAAGGCAGGAAGGGCTATTTTAACATGCAGACAAAACATAATACAAGAACTCTTTGAGCTCAGATTGACATACACGAGAGTAGGTAAGTAGCTGTGTGTGATTAGCTGTTAAGACAAAGGGCGTTAAGAAAACACAGACATTAGTCCCAGAGATGTGTATGTACCTTGAAAGATTTTGACTCTAAGAGAAGGCATGTGGCCAAAGGCCACTCTGGGCAAAGTTTATTGCATTCAATTGGAGTTCATTCCATGGAGTTATAATGAATTGGTGCTTTAGTACAATGTATACAATGTTTTACCTGATTGCCTAAGAACATGCTTGTAATAGGTAATTATTTTAGGATTTATATATCTGATTGTTTAGAGATAAAATTAGCTTCCTTAAATCTTAGCCAAAACATGCCTATACATTACACTGTGCTGACAAGGCATGGGTAGCAGTGTACTCTGCCTTAGAAAGAATACTCAGGGCCGGGGCATCCCCGAGTGCTTGGCTGAAGTTAGGAAATCAGAACAAACACCACAGTGAGTCTAATGCCCTCACAGCAAACGCTGCAATAATTTTAAAGAAATCTCTGAAGAAATTAGTAGCATTAAAGGAGTAATCTCTTGCTGGTCCTAATGCATTTTAATCAGATCTGTTTTTCAAGTTTGAATATAAAGATAAAAGAAAACATCTGACATTTCCTATTGTGGAAATAGACAAAGATCAATCAAACGGATAAGCAAATTCAGAGTCAGCTACATAGCAAGGGAGTCAGCCACCATGACCTGTGTGTAGGCAGAGAAATGGGAAAGCTTTATAATGAAAACAGGGAAGGTTTCAGAAGTGCCCTGATTTGGTGGCTGTAGGCGGGGAAAAAGCTGTGAGCGGCTGATGAGAAGCGGGCATCCTATGTGATTGGAGCGTGTTTGGCGGTCTCTGAAAATTAGGGAAGCTGTCAGTTACTAATCATGTCCTGACCATTTTGGGC
Organism: Hipposideros armiger; assembly: GCF_001890085.2. Lineage (NCBI taxonomy): Eukaryota > Metazoa > Chordata > Mammalia > Chiroptera > Hipposideridae > Hipposideros > Hipposideros armiger. The sequence goes on from NW_017731686.1 coordinate 1,956,206, forward strand.
TAGTTGCACAGAAGTTATTGTTTAGCTTCCAGGATTTTCCTGCAAGTCTGATTCCCAGCCAGCTGGCTTCCCGAGTTACTTATTATAGAAAATGGGTTAGTTTCCCAGGCTGTTTGCTGCAGGTTGGAGATCCAGGTTGTATATTTATGTGTGGTCCGGCCATTCATTGTCCATTTCTATATTCAGTCTCTCATTATCCTTACTGAAAAACAAAGATAACATAAGGCATCTAGCATTGCGGCACAAGAAGAGGCTTGGAGAAGGGATTTTTGCTCTTTCTAGGGCCTAGGCAGTGGGAGAAACAGGGTTTCTTTTTCTAGGAGAAGGACAAAAGATAGCCCAGGTTGCCAGGAGAAACATTTGGCCTGAGGGTTTCTAGGACTCAGAGGTCAAAGGGGACCCACATTCCTCAGACTGTAGCAGAGAATGGCACTGACGCCAGCCAACATTCTCAGTCAGAAGGTAAAAGGAGAGATACGCATTCCTCCCCAACTCTGCCTTCTTTGAGTAGTGAATGCACTGAGCTAGTCCTGAGGGAGCTGCAGCTCTGAGCGAAATCCCCAAAGTCTCCGATCTCAAGGCCTAAAAGTCTGATGGGGAGACCGTCTGTGTATACACTTGATAAGAAGATAAGCAAATTATCGATAATGTGTATGTGCATCGGTATATTTAAGACATCAATTTGTGTGTATAGTAAGCCACAGAACATGACCTACTACTCAGCTAAAAACTTGGAACTGCAATAGGGCCGGCCGAGTGGCTCAGTTGGTTAAGAGCTTGCTCAAGAGTTTGAGCTCTGAGCAACAGCGGTTCGAGTCCAGCCCAAGCTGAGCAGCCGCTGACCTGCCAACAGGTAGCAGGATGGCTCAGCTTAAAAAAACAAAACAAAACAAAACAAAAACTTGGAACTGCAAATGGGGTACCGATCTACAGGTACAGTTTGCAATTACTCTCAAATATCAAACACTGGACTGTGAGTTCCCAAAGAGATCACAGGTAAAGCCAATCTTTAGCATTTTTTTCCATGTTGAAAAGTACTGAAAACTCACTTATTTCACTTTGAGGAAGAAAACAACCTTTCAGTTGGAAATAATTAAGAGAATATCAAATATCTTATCCTTTTGCTATGTTGCCATAATTGGCATCACATGTAGTCCTATAACCTTGGCAGTGTCAGATCTCCTTAAGGGCCTCATTTAAATACTCACAGGAACATCCATGATGGGGGGTTCTTGTTGCGTTTTGTTTCTGAGCCTTACCAAAAGCTTGTAGGAGAGGAGAAACAGGCAATTGTTTTGAACTTAGAGAAAGAAACTGAGGTTTAGGGGCCGGCCGAGTGGCGCACTGGTTAGAAGTTGGCTTGGGATGCCAGCTCTGAGCAGCATGGCCCGGGTTCAGATCCCACATGAGGGCCAGTGACACTGCCCTCTACAGCTAAGATGGTGAAGAACAGCTCAGCCTGGAGCTGGGCTGCCGTGAGTCACCGGGGACAGCATAGGCTGCAGTGGGGCTGGCCGGCAGCTGGCGTGCGCTTTCGTGAGCTGCCGTGAGTGGCTATCCAGTGGCCGGTGACTGATGTGCCTCAGCCGGGAAGAGCGCAATGATACCAACATGGGCCAGTGAAGCGACATCCTCCACAACTAGACTGAAGAACAAAAGGACAGCAACTTGTCTGTTTCCCTTCCCGGATTCCCCAACACTGTCCTTCCCCAATTCCCCAGTAAAATCTTTAAAAAAAAAAAAGAAAGAAAGAAACTGAGGTTTAGATGGGTGAAACGACTTGCCCTAGGTGTCCGAGCTGAGAACAAAACTAATCTACTTCTAATTGTAGAGTCCCCTTTAAAAAGTTCACCTTTAAATCATTTAATTGTCAAAGTTCTCTGGGTTCTCTGAACTCCCCTTGTCATTTTGTTTACATTTTTAGTGACAGTATCATTAGAACCCACAAAGCTTAAAGCTTCATTTCCAAAAATAGGATTAAACTATTAAGTTAATCTTAAGGAAGTGCTTTCAGAACTTCCTTATACTGTAACACTTTTCTATAAAATAGCTAATCCTCTTACGTTACAGCTTATTTCCACTGTAAATCTGACATTTTTGCTTCTTCCTCAATCCAGTTCATCTCAAAAGCAGTTCAGTGAAAACATTCAAATAGTTAATCACACAGAAATGTTGAATCACTAATGTTATTACTGTATACGTCTTTTTTTGTCCAGGTGACGTGATTTACACACAACGGATTTCTTAATTAATAAAAGCCACAGTCTGAAGGAAAATGACAAGAGAGAATATCCTTCTAATCAATTATTCTTAAGCGCTGTGTCACAGCACTGGCAACATATTACTGGGCGCTCTCCTCCAACTGTAATAAAACTACAATATGAGGAAAGGAAAACTTATCTGCGAGGCTGTTTATATCGGAGCAGCAGCTCTGAAACACTCAGGCAAAGGACTCAAGAATTTTCCCTTATCCCAGTGATGAATGTAAAGAGTTAGGTAAAAGGAATAACAAATACAAAAGGGATATTTTAAACTATGGTTTTCAGTGGCTCTTGGCTGATGTGTCTTCAGTGTTACTACGGTGGTTTCTATGCATGCCGCTTTGCATCAAAATTCGCCTTGGAATACTGTGGATCAAAAAGCTAATCTCACAAAAGGAAGAGAGAAACTCTTAAGGTATGGTGGCTTTGCTCTCACTTGAAGAGATTTCTTTTCTCTTTTCTATCTATATCCTAGCAAAGACTTTAATCCATTTTTGTTTCAATTTCTATGTTAAATACCCTCAAGGCACTTAGGGCTTTGATATTTGTGATTTGGGCAACAACCTACTCAATTTTAATGAGAATATGCCTAAAAGAGAAAACTCCACTGAAATATTTTTCTTGAAAATTTTTTTCATTGAGTCCCATAGCCTCTTGCCCCCCCCACCCCCCCACCCCCGTGCACAGAGTTGCCAAATTACAAACTACACTAAGTAGTTGCCAAATTACAAAGTACAAACTAAACTAAGGAAGAACAATGACAATTCAACGAAAGGGAAAACCACTGATGGTGTATTTTACTGAACATTGTCCCATGCCTTCAGGAAAATTGCACTCTACATCTCTACATCTTCCTGGAACACACAATGAGGATAATTTAAATAAAAATGTGCTCTCCATGGTAGTTAATTGTCACCTATGGGCCATAATCTGGGTAATTATCCTGACAGAATTTTGGCCAACACATGGCAGCTACCAGGTCTAGAAGGTTTCCACTTTAAGATGTCAATGCCTAGGTGATGATCCATGATTCGTACTATCCAAATCTGTGATTTGAAAATCGAAGGAAACCTTGATGTGCAAGTGATTGTCAACTAAATGGCCATGGGCCCTGGGTTTCTCACACAGCGGGCAATCTCTTGTCACAGTCCTTATTCACAAGTGCTCACCTTGAAATTACTTATTTTTCTGAAAGTCATACCCAGATACAGAATTAACATTTCTGCAAAAAAAAGGCAGTAAGTGAAGTAAAGGTAACTAACTTTACAATCACAAAGCACTGAGTTCTAAACACAAGATGTCACACACTCTTGAGATTCCATGCTGCTGAGGACCCTGTGATTGATTAATGCCGGGGCCTTGCTTTGCTTCTTAAAGAAAGCAGAGCTTAAAACAAGGCTGGAATCAAGAAGCTCAGGGAAACAGAATTTTGAAATAAAGACCTTATTGGCAAACAGGAGAAGGATATAAGACAGACAAGCAGATGTTAGTAACTGGGTTACCAGCAAGGACATGGATGGACTTTGAGGGCAAGGGGACGTCAGTTCAAATCCCAGTCCTGTCACCATTAAAAAATGGGACAATTTTGCTAATCCCTACTTTACTCATGTATAAGTGGGCACAGCAATGCCTATCCTGCAGAGCTGTTATAAAGATTAGAACTATTATATACAAAAGTGCTCAGCACGTTGATTGCAAATAGGCATTTAATACATGATAGCTATTTTAGTATTTCAATAATATATAATATTTCAAAATTGGCTTTCCAAGTTACTTTTTTAGAAACTAGAAAATGTTTTCCTATGAAAACCTGGTAATAAATAAAATTACACATCATAATAATTATAATAATTAAAATGTATTGAGCACCTCCTACTTACTTATTAAATGAACAACCATGGAACAAGTACTATTTCCATACACATTTTTCAGATAACGAAATCAAAACATATAGAAGTGCTGCTCAGTGTGATACACGCATAGCTAGGAGGGAATGGACCGAAGACATCAAAACCAGGCAAAGTGGCTATGGAGTCACGCTCTAAACTGCTTCTCTGCTCGCCTCACTGATGATGGTAACTTCATCAATCTCCAGAAACCTGTTCATTTTTCACATACTTGAACGACAATGTATATATCACAGTTTCCCATTTTTTAACAAATTTATTGAGATATGACTTGCATACCATAAAATTCACTAAATTAACTTTTATAATTCAGTGCTTTTTAGTACATTCACAGAGTTGTGCAACTATCAACACCATCTAATTTTAGAACATTTTCATCACATCAAAAAGCAACCTGTTACACATGAGCAATCACCCCACCTTTTCAGTCCCTGGCAATTGCCGATGTAATTCTGTCTCTATAGACTTGCCTAATCTAGACAGTTCCTATAAATAGAATCATGTAATATGCGGCCTTTTGGGTATGGCTTCTTTTACTTGGTATAATGTTTGCAAGGTTCATCCATATTGCACCATGTATCAGTGCTTCATCCCCTTTTCATTACCATTGTGTAGATATATCACATTTCATTTGTTCATTCATTCATTATTTAGATGGACATTTGGTTTCTTTCCATGTTTTTGCTATTATGAATAATGCTACTATGATCATGCATGCACACATTTTTGTGTGAACATATGTTTTCATTTCTCTTGGGCATATACCTAGGTGTAGAATTGCTGGGCCACATGGTAACTCTATGTTTAACTTTTTGAGGAACTGCCAAACTGTTTTCCAATGTGGCTGCACCACTTTACATGCCCACCAGCAACATTTGAGGGTTCCAAGTGATCCACATACTTGCCAACACTTGTTAATGTTCATCTTTTTTGTTATAGCCATCCTAGTGGGTGTTAAGTGGTATCACACTGCAGTTGTGATTTGCATTTCCCTAATGATGAATAATGTTTAAACATCTTTCCATGTGCTTCTTGGCCATTCATATATCTTCCTTGAATAAATATTTACTCAACTCCTTTTCCCATTTTTAAATTGGGTTATTTGTCTCTATATTATTGATTTATCAGAGTTCTTTATATAGTCTTGATACAAGTCCCTTGTTGTATACATGATTTGCAAATATTACCTCTCATTCTGTGGATTTTATTGGTTTTATTTTCATTTTACTGATCATGTCCTTTGAAGCACAAAAGTTTAAGTTTTGATGAAATCCAATTTATCTATCTTGTCTTTTTTCACTTGGGTTTTCAGTGTCATATCTAAAAAAACATTGCCTAACTCAGGGGTCAGCAAACTGTGGCTCGCAAGCCACATGCGGCTCTTTGGGTATGTACATGTGGCTCTGAAGTAAAATTGACAATGAAAATAAAATTATCATAGTTTCATTTATAAAAATTTTAAAGGATATTATTCACATAATGGTGATTATGTAAAACTATATTATGGTTCTTGAATAATTTTTAAATTGTTGTGAGGGACAGGATTGGTTCTTCCAGGGATCGGCAAACTTTTGAGACGGAACGTACCCAAAGAGCCGCATGTGGCTCGCGAGCCGCAATTTGCCGACACCTGGCCTAACTCAATGTTAATGGTGACTTATTTCTATTTTTTATTTTAAGGGTTCTATAGTTTTATCTCTTACCTTTAGGTTTATATTTTATTCTGAGTTTATTGTTTTTTAATAATACGAGGTAACTTCATTATATTGCATGTGGATATGCAGGTGTCTCAGCACCTTTTGTGAAAAAAAAAAAATTCTTTCCCCATTGCGTTGTCTTGGCACCTTCGTCATAAAATCAATTAATCATAAATATAAGGCTTTATTTCTGGACTCTCAAATCTTTTCTACTGATCTATATGTCTCTCCTTATGGCAGTATCACACTGCCTTAATTACTGTTGCTTTGCAGTAAGTTTTGAAATTGAAAAGTGTGAGTCATCCAACTTTGTTCTTTTTCAAAACTATTTTCACTATTCTGGGGCCCTTATATTTTCATAGGAATTTTAGGATCAGTTTGTCAGTTTCTGTTAAAAAACAAACAAACAAAACCCAAGCCATGTGGAATTTTGATAAGAGACTGTATTGAAGCTTTAGGTCAATTTGAAGAGAATTGCTATCTTAACAATATTAAGTTTTCTGATCCATAAACATAGGATATGTTTGTATTTATTTATATGTTTTAAAATTTGCTCCAATCAGGTTCTGTAGTTTTTACTGTACTTATCTTGCACTACTTTGTAAAATTTATTCCTACGTATCTGTTATGGATCGAACTGTGTTTCCCCCAATTCACATGTTGAAGTCCTAATTCCCAATACTTCAGGGTGTGACCTTATTTGGAGACAGGGTCTTTACAGAAGTAATCAAGTTAAAATGAGGACATTGGGGTGGGTC
>NW_017731686.1:1965573-1967750 GCF_001890085.2 Hipposideros armiger
GGGCAGATTTATAAAATATTCCCTCTGTCATTTCGAAGTCCTACCCCATTCCCCAATATTTTATAAGCAATTAAATGCGTGAAGTTTCAGTAGAAACTCTGGATATTCCAAATAACCCCATCATGCAGCAGCAATTTCTAGAAAAGAATGCTCTTGTTCCCTGCTCCTGAAATAGTGGAGAGAAGGGATTTTTTTCCTCTCTAGGCCTCCCTCTCCCAGTGCAGCTGCAATAAGAGAGCATTTCCCCCGCATTCAGGGAAGGCCAAGAAGGATGCCAATTGTGCCAACTGCTTACATGTAAGAAATGCTAAGTAATATGATTTTTATATCCCTGAGATTTCTGACACACATATGAGACAATTTGAGAAAAGAAAGTTTATAGAAACTCATTTGAGCAATGAGAAACAGACCTCATTTTTGAGCACCTGTCATGTATCAGATGTTTCACTAGTCCTGAATAAGATGGACATGGTCCCTGCCGTCTTAGAGCATATGAGTTCACGGGGCTACAGAGAAGTAAAGAATCTACTAGAACACAGTATGCTAAGTGTTTAAAAAGGACGTATAAAGTGCTTCTGGATACATGTGAGGGACCCCTAATTTATCCTCCTAAAATAAATGACAACTTTTCCAACATCTGAAGGATAAATATGAGTTGGCTATGAAGGGGTTAGGAGAGAAGGTAAATGGGAATGTCCAGTGAGAGGAACAATTTTGGCTGAAGATAGTAAATGGCAGTAGTAAGAGATAAAGACAATAATAAATCCAGTATTTGGGGGCAAAGCTGAATTACTGATCAAAACTATAAAGTCGGGAAGGAATATAACCATGGATTACATGTTGAGTGAATTTTCACATTAAATGTTAATGTCTTTATGNCATGTAATTTTAATTCTTTATTCTAATAATATGGTATATTATTGATTTTCATTTGCATTCTCCAGAAAAGTCCTACTTGGTCATGGTATATAATTCTTTTTAATATGTTGCTAGAGTTAGTATGCTAATACTTTGTTGAAGATTTTTGTGTCTATATTCATAAGGAATACTGGTCTACAGTTTTCTTTTTTTGGCATGTCTTTGTCTGGTTTTGGTATCAGGACAATACTGGCTCATAAACTGAGCTGGCAAATTTTCCCTCCTCATCTACATTTTGGAAGTTTGTAAAAGACTGATATTAATTATTTAAATATTTGATAAAATTCACCAGTTAAGAAATCTGGGCCTGGTTTATCATTGTGGGAAGCTTTCAAATTATTAATTTAGTCTCTTTACTTGTTTACAGAAGTAGTTAGATTTTCTGTTTCTTTTTAAGTCAGTTTCAATAGTTTGTGTCTGTCTAGTAATTATCCGTATCGCCTAGGTTATCTAATTTCCTAGCATATAGTTGTTCATAGTTTTCCCTTATCATCCTTTAAGTTTTGTAAGTTTGGTAGTGATATCTCCTCTTTCACTCCTGATTTGAGCAATTTGAGTTCACTCTTATTTTTAATAGTCAGTGTGGCTAACAGTTTGTCAAATAATTTTTTAAGAATGAAATTTTGGTTTCATTGATTTTCTCTATTATTTTTCTATTCATTATTTCATCTATTTCCACTCTAACCTTTATTTCCTTTTTTCTTCTTGTTTTGTGTTTATTTTGTTCTACTATGTTATCTTCTTAAAGTGAACAACTAGATTATTGTTTTATGATCACTCTTTTTTTAAACATAGGCATTAATAAATATAAATTTCTAAGAACTACTACAGCTGCATCCTGTTAAGTTTTGCTCTGTGGCATTTTTTATTTCATTCATCTCTAAGTATTTTCTAATTTCGCTTTAATTTCATTTTTGACCGATTGGTTACTTAAGAGAGTTTTGTTCAAATTTTACATATTTGTGAATTTTTCAACTTTCTTTTGATTTCTAATTTCTATTTTCATTCCACTGTAGTCAGAGAACATGCTTTGTATTATTTCCATACATTTAGATTATTCGAGGCTAGTATATGGTATACCATGGAGGAAGTTCCATGTGTACTTGAGAAGATTGTGTATTCTGCTTTTGTTAGAGGGAGTGTTCTGTAGATGTCTACAGTGTTGACAGGATCTTCTTTATTAAAGTTTCCCCCACCCCTCAAGTGATTGTTTGCTCCCAATTTATACATGATATTAAAAACAAAAACAAAAACAAAAA
>NW_017734622.1:0-3476 GCF_001890085.2 Hipposideros armiger
CGGTAGCCCCGTGGGTGACCCCACTTGTTGCTCTGGTTGCTGGCCAGGTATAGGTAGCGAGGGTGGGTGCTTCCCAGAGGGAAGGCAGCCTGCTCCTCTGTCTCTAGCAGCTTCCGGGTCACCTGCAGCCTCTGCATCTGGTACTCAGGGCTCCAGGGTACCGCCGTGGGGACAAAGGTCATGTCCTCAGCCCAGACCCAGTTCTCCAGTCCTGCCAGGGTGGATGGGAGGTGAAGGGGCAAGGGTGAGATGGAGGGCTAATCAGGCAGCTGCCCTGTCCCCACCTGTCTTCAGAGGGGGCTCAAAGAGAAGCCTAGAACTCAGTGTGCCCCCTACCTCCCTTGCCTCTCCCCAAGATATCTCTGATGCTGAGAGTTGGAGAAGGTCTTTCTTCCTGATGTCATCTCTGGTACCAATCCCAGATGCCTTGTGACTGGGCCTTCTCTGACCTCCCTCTGAGGGGCTAAAAGGAGAAGGTGCTTCGCCTGAGGTTGGAGCAGTCTAGCAGCAATGTGCAGAGTCAGGATCTTTCTGACCTGAGGAAGGGGTCTGCACCTCATATCTGAAGCGCTATGGCATCACCAGAACCACCTTATCATGAAACTAATGACAGCCGTACCTCACATTGGTTGAACCTGAAGGCACTCTGCACAGGCAGTGTGCTTTACGTGTATTGATGATTTACTTGTATAACAATCTTATGAAGGAGAAACTACAGTTGTCCCCATTTTACAGATGGGACAACTAAGGCTTAGAGAATTTAAATAACATGCCTTTGTCACTAAGGGTACATGGTTAGTATTGTGGTGGTGTGGCAGGTCTTAGTTTGGCTCTCCACTGCCTGCATGTCAGCACACGGAGGAAACAAACATACAGTGGCCCCACCACACACGGACAGAAGACACATGGGCCAGAGGGAAGGTAAGTCAGACCTTGGGCCCAATGCTGCTGGAGCTTGGAGGTGTTTCCCATAGTTTGGAGTTTGGCGAGGAATTAAGAGTAAGGCCAAAGACAGTCTGTTCACCTGAACTTTTGGAGTTTTGAGTGATTTGTTAGCGTTTAACTAGGTCCCAAGTTAGAGATTAAGTTAAATGATCTGAGATCAAAGAGCAGTAAACCAAAAAATGCTGGAAGCTCCCTCCATACTTCCAAGACCAGAAAAGAATAGAAACTGATTAAGCAAACCCTTGGTTCCCTTTTGTGGATTCACTGCCCCTAGTTCACACCCCAGGGTTTCTACATGTAGGTGACAATTAAAGGCCAAGAATTCTTCCTGGTACAGCCACACAAATGGACTCATGTGGATAATACAATAATAGCTAATACTTCTCACTATGTGTCAGGTAGTGTTCCAGGTGCTTTAAAAGTCGTCATTACGGGCCGGCCAAGTGGCGCGTTGATTAGGAGTTGGCTTGGGACGCCAGCTCTAAGTATCAAGGCTACCGGTTCGATCCCAAATGGGCAGCGATGCTGCGCCCTCCATAGCTAAGATGGTGAACAACAGCTCAACCTGGAGCTGGGCTGCTGTGAGTTGCCAGTGACGGCGTAGGGTGCAGTGGAGGTGCAGTGTGCTCCCATAAGCTACCGTGAGCAGCAGTTGGCGTGAGCTGCCAAGAGCCACCGTGAGCGGCCGTCCAGTGACTGGCGACCCATCTGCCTCACCTGGGAAGAGCGCAATGATAATACCAACATGGGCCAGTGAAGTGACATCCTCCACAATTAGACTGAAGAACAAAAAAGGACAGCAACTTATCTGTTCCCCTTCCCTGATTCCCCAATGCTGTTCCCCTCCCCCAATTCCCCAATAAAATCTTAAAAAAAAAAGAGTCGTCATTGCTTAGATGCAGAGATAAAAAGAGAGGTGTGTGTGTGTGTCAGTTAGAATACACACATATATATTCTAGCTAAGTCCAATGAGATAGCCTAAGAGCAATAAGGTCCCAGTCATAATGAGCACTCCTGAGACCCAGATCTCGGTTTCTAAATACTATTCTCCAATGAAAGGAACCAGAGCTCCTTGGAGTAGTGGTTGATTGACTCCAGGGCTGGAGCAGGAAAAAACTAGGTGGAATTGGAACATCTTTGGGGCCAGAAAATAAAGAATTGCTCCAAAAAGGACAGAGGTGTGTCAGAAGGACACAGGAACCAAACTGAAAGATCTCCTAATTGCCAAAACTGAAACAATTTAAGAAACAAATAAATGATAGTACTGGGAGGACTGGGTTACAACACTTAGAACAAAATAAATATCCACGAATCCTTAGGGCTGGCCGAGTGGCTTAGTTGCTTAAGAGCTCGCTCAAGAGTTTGAGCTCTGAGCAACAGTGGTTCGATTCCCGGCCCAAGCTGAGCAGCTGCTGAGCTGCCAACTGGTGGCAGGATGGCTCAGCTTAAAAAAAAAATCCACAAATCCTGATAGTTATGAATAAATCATTATGTATATAAATAAGTGAAAAGAGAGGGATAACTCTTTCTTATGGAGAATTCCAATTAATAAATGTATAAAGAATAGGGAAGAAAGTTTAAATGATCAGTAGAGGAACACCACAGTAATAATTGTTGGAGGAAAAATCCACCAATAAATGCTAAAATTAGTGGGCAAGAGTTTGAGAAGAAAAGAAATAGAGTATTTGCATAACATCAAAGTAATTTCCCCCAAGATATTTATTAATTGAAAATGGAAAAATATTAACTTTTACAATGGCATCACCATTATGGTGATGGCCAGAAGACATCACCATTACCAAGGGATTGAGGTCAACATCACTGATAATAAGATATCGGCAGCATGTACCCCTTGATATGATGCACTGAGAAAGACATAATGACATAACATCATTTTTCTCCTCCATTAGATTGTAGGCCTCTTGAGAGCAGGAATGTCATTTCTTTTGTTAAATTGTGTTGGTGAAGTGCTTGGCACAAGTATGCATTCAATATATATTAGTTGTTTGCATGAATGATACATTGTATGTAAAAATCCAGAAGTGGCAAAATAAATATACGTTACGATCCAAATTTGGTAATAAGAAATCTAAATATTTACGTGTATCAGTATATAATATTTACACATAGTATACAATATAGTAAATTCTATAATTGCAGATGCAATATTTAAATATATGGATGATTTTTTTTCTGCTCCGCCATCTTGACTGGACCCTCTAGAAGAATTTCTTTTAAGTGTGGAAGAATAACTGATCAGCTAAGGGTGAAAATCTCTTAGGAATCCAATAACTTTCACATTTACATAATACACTTTTACCTTTTTAATGTTTAAATGATAATTTTTAAAGCTTGGCCAGAAGACGTTGGCCCCCTCTTCTGCAATCTTTGCCCCATAGGGATGGATGTCTTACCTCCTACATCCAGGTCCACCTTGAAGTGAGCGCTGTGGGTGTGGGCGGTGCCCAGCGTGTGCTGCCCAACCTGGTTCCCATACCTTCGGGCAGCACCAAAGAGGAACACTGAGCTGA
>NW_017734623.1:0-1311 GCF_001890085.2 Hipposideros armiger
AGAGACCTGGCACAGCACAGTTCCTTGCAGACAAGGAAAGATGTCGGGAGTGCATTGTATCTTTTAAAATAGACCCACTGTCGTCGGAATGTATTTTTAGCTGTGGGAGAGATTGGCATGCTCTCAGTGCCACCATCTGCCAAAGGCAGTTGCTAGGCAACTGACACTGACGACAGCAAGGGGATGACTTCATGGAGGATCTGGGGACCCTGGTGGCCCGATCCCGCTCCACTGTCTAATTCTTGCATGCCTGCAGACAGACTCACGGGAATAAACGCTCCCCTCCTTCTGGGAGAGGCCAGGGAGCTGCTTTAAGGCCGGGGAGCTGAGCACAGAGGATGCTGTACAGGTAACAAGGGACACTGGACCATCACTGCCACCTTGAGTGGCAGATTTTCTATTTAGAAACTTTAGATGCTGCTGTGGTTTGAGGCTCTGAACTCTGTGAGTCTGCAGGATGCATACACATCTCTCCCCCCGGTCTGAGGGGAGGCGGTCCGCTCAGAGCAGGCTCCACGGGCGAAGCAGCTGGCGGGTGGCCAGGACCCCTGGCGTCTGGCCGGATGCTCTCTGGGTGATTTGGGGTGAGTCCCTGGCCTTCTCTTGCCCCCAATTTTGTCACCTTCGAAGTAAGGATATTGAACCAGATAAAATGCATTCATAGGGCTAAAAAGCAGAATAACCATGGAATAAAATAATCCATGAGCCAGACCTGGGTTCAGGTCCTGACTTTGCCTCTTAGTGCTCGTGCGTGATGTCAGGTAAGACACTGAGCATCTCAGGGCCTCGGTTTCTCTATCTATAAAGGACGGCAGTCACTTTCATTGTGTTGTGAGGATTCAACAGGCAGCATGTGAAAGTACATGGCAGAGCACCTGTATTTTGGCACACTTTGGAGCCCAGGAAATGGTAAGTGCCAGTCCATGTCGTAACAGAGAATGTAAGCACCCACTGCAATCATTTCTCTTCACCCAGATTGGTAGGCTTTGAGCTGGGCATGTGTCCAGCCTCCCATGCAGCGACGCTCTCCCCAAGGACACTTGAGAGGAAGGGATGGGTACAACTTTTACTCACTCCCTCATAGGAGATGGCTTCCCTGATGTCTCCTCGCTTCTCCTTTCTGTAAGCCAGGGCAGGGACGTGCCTGCGACACCATGTTGCAGAGCAAGGTGACATGCTGGTGGTGGAGGGGCAGAGCAACAAGATGGAGGGGAGCTGGGTCCGTGCACTACAGAGGACTGAGTGCGCGTCGTTTGCTTGGGAGGGCACAGGGCACTGGCAGGTGAGTGGGGAGATGACAAAGGGGAGAGA
>NW_017734623.1:3921-5477 GCF_001890085.2 Hipposideros armiger
GCCCCCATTCTCGGCTCGCTGACCACCTGATGGACAGCCACGTGAGACCCAGCCTACGAGACCTAGCTTCCCAGTCACCTCGTCGGCAAAGTCCTCGCCGGCTCCCCCAGCACACCTCAGTGATGGTGCCGATCTCATCATGCCACGGGTTTCCGCTCCTGTGCCTGTTTTTTTTTCCCTCAAAGCAAGCACTCTTTTTTTTTTAATTGCTGCCTTTCTTAAGCAAACATGTAATTGACATAAAAAGAAACCTCGTTTTTGTTCATCTTCATGCCATCCCTCTCCCTGCCCTGCCAAGGTCTGGTGAGGAGCATGGATTCAATAAATATTTACTGAATGGAGACGCCTGCCTGCCCCCATCCAGCGCCTCTCTCAGCAAAGCCCCCACTCTTTGCTGTGTGGGAGAATCCAGACATTTTGTGCAGCTGCAGCTCAGGGGGACCCATTTTGCCTGGAATTCAAGGAGTAATTACAGACAAATAAGTATTATTACAACCCACATCAATCAACGTCCCTCTCTGCAAATGCTCTTGCCAGGAAACAGGGATGATCTCATACGGTCTTGTTTAAAAGTCCAAGCACCTCTCTGGTGTCCAGGGAGTGTGTAATACTCAGAGGGACCCCAGCACTGGCCATCGATTGGTAACAGAGCCTGTAGAATGTACTGCCTAGGTGATCTGAGACTGCAGGCTCCTGGAGGCAGACAGACCTGAATTCAGCTCCCATCTGTCACAGTCTTTCTGTGTGAACTTGGACAAGGGGTTTAACTTCTCTGAGTTTCAATGTTCTCATAAGTAACATGGAGTCAATAATGCAATGATTAAATGAAATAGCACGTTTAAAGCATCAAAAGATTTCACAGGAGATTAATAAAAAACACTTGCCTTTCCTCCCACTTCTTAATTAATTATTGAGCTCTTTGTTCTCTACCGGGGGTATGGTTTTTTAATCATGAGGGCTTTGTGTTAGCAGCTAGATATTGAGTCCCAAGTCTATCTATTGGGTTGTCGGAAAAGTCATGATGTATTTTTTCTATGGTTTTCTTTGCAAAAATGCGTCATGACTTTTCTGACAACCCAATACATCCCAGACCTTCTTGCAGAGCACAGAGGAGCTCACGTAGAGAGCTTTCTTGGCAAAACTGGGGTTTGATCTGGGCATGGGAGGAAGAATCACGCTTAACATCAGATTTATAGATCCTTTGTGGGGTGCTAGGGTATCCTGGAGAAAAGGAAAACTAGGAATTCAAAGACCCCAACCACAGAACTCCCCTCCCTTGGCGACACCACCTCGGGAACCACCCATAATTTGTAAGCAGAGGAAGTTGCCTGTGTGATGAAGGCCTGGATGCTGGGCCCAGGGGCACCATGGGTGACCAGGGCAGGAGTTGGCTGCTGTAGGAAGAAGGACTATCTCATTTAGCAGCCTGTTTAGAAAGAAAGTTTATAAAACTTGAGACTCCAGTGGCCACATGTCTCTATTTGCACCTATGGGTGGAGTGTGGGTGTGATAGAATTTGGCTTATTTTTGCCAGTCTGTTCAATTCAATTTAATAA
>NW_017734624.1:0-3466 GCF_001890085.2 Hipposideros armiger
GGCTGCTCAGCTCGGGCTGGACTCGAACCGCTGTTGCTCAGAGCTCAAACTCTTGAGCGAGCTCTTAACCAACTGAGCCACTCGGCCGGCCCTCTTTTTTTATATTTTTTGTCTGAATCTCTCTTTTGAATATTCTAATATTTGCCACACTGTTTCATTCTGCATAATTTTGTTAGCGCTATCTTCCATGTTACTATTTCTGCAGTTATATCCAACCTGTCATTTAAAATTTTAATAACTATATTTACTATTTCTAGATGCTCTATTTGGTTCTTTTGAAAATCTGCCTGGTCCCATTTAATGGTCTTGTTTTTTCATTATGCATTCTTCTCCTTTATTGTTTTAACTATTTTATATATTGCACATAATCATCCTGATATCTGTGGAATTTGTAGATTTATATGTAGTGTGGTGTTTTTGTGGACTCTTGTTTATGGTACCTAGCTTCTTCAGGAGTTTAGTGATTTAAAAAACCAAGTGTTAGCTCATGCTCCTTGGTGGGATTGTTTGAGGCCTGGGTTGTTTTGGTGTTTGCTTCTGCCAAGTTCTGGGGTTCTACAAAGCTGGGACCACTTTATACTACATTTTTCATTTTGAGTCTATATATTGGGTTGTTGCAAAAGTCATGATGTATTTTGTCTATGTTTTTCAAAGGTCATTTATTTAAAGAACAAAGATCAATTGATGATATAGTGCGATAACTATATATGGTTCGATAACCTTTTGCCATCTTTCAGTGAGCTTCGTAATTCCTTATTCATAGAAGGACCTGTCTTTATTTGCAAAAAACTGAACAAGGGGCTGATTTATAGTCTCATCTGAATTGAACATTATACCATGCAAGGAGTTTTGAAGAGAATGAAACAAGTGGAAGTCTGATGGCACAAGGTCAGGTGAGGATGGTGGTTGTGGCAACACATCCCATCCAAGCTCCAATAACTTTTGACTGGTGATCCAACTTGTGTGTGGTCTCGTATTATTGTGATGGAATACAACTCCTTTACAATTAACAAGCTCTGGACATTTCTGGATGATGGATTCGTTTAAATTGTCCAATTGCCAACAGTACACATTTGAATTGATTGTTTAGTTCCTTGGTAGGAGCTCGAAAAACACAACTTTAAAATCCCACCACGCTGAGAGCATAACCTTCCTCTGATGAATGTCTGCTTTCAATGTCATTTGAGGCTAATCATCACATCAGGACCAAGACCATTTGTGCACCACATTGTTGTAAACAATCCACTTCTCATCACCATTCATTAGTCACTTCAAAAAAGGATCGTTCCCTCACGTTTAATGAGCATATTACAGATGTTTATATGCGCCATCAAATGAACTTCTTTAAGTACATGCAGAACCCAAATATCAAGCTTGCTTATATATCCCAGCTTCTTCAGGTGGTCGTGAACACTTGAATAATGGATGTTCAATGTTTCTGCAATGTCTCGTGTCATGTAATGTGGGTTTGACTTGATCAATGCCTTTATTTTGTCGTCATCAACCTCAGTAGGCCTCCCTCACCGAGGAGCGTCACTGAGATAAAAATCACCAGCATGGATTTTGTGAACCATCGTTGGCACTGATGTTCTTGTAGAGCATTGTCACCGTAAACATTATGCAACTTTTCACAAGCTTGATGTGCGTTCTTCCCTTTATGGAAGTAAAACAGTAAAATATGGCAAAAATGCACAGTTTGGTTTTCCATCTTCAACTTGTTGTAAAACCTCCATAACTCAACCAAATTGCTCAATTTTTGTTTTTAGAATGAAGCTAGAACTGTCAGCTGTTAAATGACATAGCAATAACACAGATGCAAATGACTCTAGTACTTCCAAAAATGAACTAGAACCATGTGTCACTAACATGCATCATGACTTTTCTGACAACCCAATAGATAGTATAGATTCTGGCCCCAAACTAGTATGAATATAGGCTTGCATTTAGGAAATTTTCACGGAGACTTCTTTTTTTTTTTTTTTTCACCTCTCATTTTTTTCTCTATCCATCTAAAAGTTAAAGCCAAGACATAGAGGCTTCATCACCATCTCTCTTTAGGATTGATTGATTGTTTGATTGATTTTGCCTTTGGAGGGTCCTGTATTTGTTAAGGAGTCTCAATGTGATCTCTCATCTTTACAGGGACCAATTTTTCTCTTCCACCATGTACAGGGCCCAGATCTGTCTTCTGTAAAAACTTAAGCTCTAGGCTACCATGGCTGAGTAGTTGCTACAATGGTAAATGCCAGATTCAGAGCTTACGTTCCTGTCTGGAGTTTTGCTTTCTTTCTATTTATGCCCTCTGAGGATTTTCTTTTTTCTTTACTCAGTTAAACATATAAAGAAATTAAAGCAATTCTATTCAGCATTTTTTTCTATTCTAAGTTGAAAGGATTTCTCTGGACATCTAATCTGACTTACTGCCTTAGTTTCCTCTCATATGAATATAAAAATATCCATCCATTTACCCATTTCAGTAAGCCTTGAATGGGAGAAAAGGTCAATGTACTCAATCCGTAGTATGGAACTGCATGCTCAATTAGGCCATTTTAACTTTCTGTCTTAAAACCTTGTGAAATTTTGTGCTAGAAAATTTAGATTAAAATGTTCAATGTGTAGGTGCAGGATACATTTATCCTGATGTTTTGACCCAATAAGTATTTTCACTTCACAATTTTAACTATAAGGACATGTTGACTTTGTTTTAATTTATAGTTTTATTCATCAGAATTAAATCAGAAGGAATGGAAAGAAGGGAATGGGATTAGCAGGGATGTGATATACTTGTTTGAGTCCATCTTTTTGTATAACTCTGACCCTTAGAACCATAGTAATATTTTATATTTGCTAACCCCAAAATAAACAATTAAAACCAACCAGAATATGGATGAAATCCCGAAGTGGGATACAAATACTGACACATTAACCTGTTTCACACATGAACAACCTAACCACACTGAAGTAGATGGGAAAGAAGACAACCAACTTAGGTAACTGTGTTTAAGTACTTGATCAAACTATACTGCAAGTCTACCAAACCAAAAGAATTGCACATAAATGCTGTTCCAAGTGTCATGGTCAAGTGGGTTCTTGCTCAGTTTATTATGAACTTCTTTTGCCCTTCCATCCCTCTAGTGATACTTAGCTGCCACTATTTACTGCATGTCACACTCCTTTCTGTGTTATT
This sequence comes from Hipposideros armiger, assembly GCF_001890085.2. Classification (NCBI taxonomy): domain Eukaryota; kingdom Metazoa; phylum Chordata; class Mammalia; order Chiroptera; family Hipposideridae; genus Hipposideros; species Hipposideros armiger. The sequence continues at coordinate 3,188 of NW_017734624.1, forward strand.
TTTTCCCTGGAATGAACCCTCAGATATAATTTTCATTTAAGATGTGTTGATGGAAACATTCTCTGCTATACTCTTCAAACAGTGCCTCTCTTTTAGTCTTGCTACTCTCTCCTTAAGGAACTCACATTTGATTTGTCTCTCTCTTTTTATTTATTTATTTATTTATTTATTTTTTATTTTATTATTTTATTTTTTTTTTAGCTGAGCCATCCTGCTACCTGTTGGCAGCTCAGCGGCTGCTCAGCTCGGGCTGGACTCGAACCGCTGTTGCTCAGAGCT
>NW_017734625.1:0-996 GCF_001890085.2 Hipposideros armiger
CCCAAACGCTGTCTCTATCATTCACCCTACCTGAACCCTATACTACTAATGTTTATAGTCTTAACCCTAACTCCTTCCCGAAAACTGTAGACTTCCCGCAATCTATCGCTATTTCTGGCCCTCTCTTTGTCTCTCAACATACATATGTCTCTAAGGGTACGAAACCCTAAAGCTGGCTCTGAACCAGTCTCAAACCCCAATCCAAACCCTGTGCCTTACACTAAAGCTAACGGTGACTGTAATCCTACAATTCACCCTGAGTCGAACCGCAAAACTATCCCGTATTCTCTCCCTCACCCTATAACTACACAAGCCCCAGACTTGACCTAAACAGTGTTTTTTACCCGAAACCTACCCCTGTTTCCCAGCGGTACCCTAACACTCCACCTATGCTGAACTAATCCCAACACGAAACTTTCCTAAATAAGTAGAATCTTACCTTTCACCCTGTCCCTAATTCTATGCCTAACAAGCCCTGAATCCTCTAGAAAATGCTCCACATATCCCCAGATCAGAACCTATCACTCTCCTTACACAGAAATCTATAGCTGTCCATACACTGATATCTGTTGTAAAGCTAAATCTGGAATAAATCCTAACCCGTATCCTCAGTGTCCTGAACTTTCCACGAACGTCCAATTCTCTCCATTACTCATCCCTACACCTAACCTTACACTTTCCCTAAACGTAACCCTACTTCTGATACTTTCACTTTCCCCAACAGCAAACCCAAATCCGAATTCCAACATGACACCCAACTACCATCCTCCAAATTGAGTCAGCAAACCTGGCCCTCATATGAACGCTAAACCTTTACCTGAAACTAAGCTACTACTGTCGCTATTTTGACACCTAACCCTTTCCTAAACTACCCTAAAACCGTCTGTCACACTAACCCTAGCCTTTTGCGGGACCCACACGGTAACCTTGTTTAAACCCAAAACCCACCTTCACGCTGCTACTAACACTAACCTTAATGATGTGTGTAAACCACAC
>NW_017734625.1:5583-7071 GCF_001890085.2 Hipposideros armiger
TACACTGAACTCTGTTGTAAAGCTAACTCTGGACTAAATCCTAACCCGTATCCGCAGTGTCCTGAACTTTCCAACAATGGCCAATTCTCTCCGTCACTCATCCATACTCCTAACCTAACACTTATTCTAGACGGAACCCTACTTCTGAAACTTTCACTTTCCCTAACAGCAAACCCAAATCCGAATTCCAACATGACACCCCACTACCGTCCTCCAAATTGAGTCAGTAAACCTGGCCCTCACTGAACGCTAAACCTTTACTGAAACTATCCTACCACTGTCGCTATTTTAACACCTAACCCTTTCCTAACCTACCCTAAAACCGTCTGCCACACTAACCCTAGCCTTGTACGGGACCCACATGGTAACCTTGTTTTCACCCAAAACCCACCTTCACGCTGCTACTAACACTAACCTTAATGGTCTGTGTAAATCACACCCTAACACTGTGCTTATCGTGAACCCAAACGCTGTCTCTATCATTCACCCTACCTGAACCCTATACTACTAATGTTTATAGTCTTAACCCTAACTCCTCCCTAAAAAATATAGCCTTCCCACAATCTAACGCTATTTCTGGCCCTCTCTTGGTCTCTCAACATACATAGGTCTCTAAGGGTACGAAACCCTAAAGCTGGCTCTGAACCTGTCTCAAACCCGAATCCAAACCCTGTGCCTTACACTAAAGCTAACGGTGACTGTAATCCTACAATTCACTCTGAGTCGAACCGCAAACCTATCTCCTATTCTCTCCCACACCCTATAACTACAGAAGCCCCAGACTTGACCTAAACACGGTTTTTAAGCCGAAAACTAACCCTGTTTTGTGGCGGAACCCTAACACTCCACCTATGCTAAACTAATCCCAACACGAAACTCTACTGACTAAGTACAAACTTAGGTTCACCATGTCCCTATACATACCCCTATCAGGGTCTCGAATCCTCTAGCAAATGCTCCACATATCCCCATATCAGAACCTAAAACTCTCCTTACAGAGAAATCTATAGCTGTCCCTAAACTGAACTCAGCTTGTAAAGCTAACTCTGGAGCTAATCCTAAACCGAAATCTCCGTGTCTTGAACTTTCCAACAACATACAGTTCTCTCCATTACTCATCTGTACATCTAACCTTACACTTTCCCTAAACGTAACCCTACTTCTGAAACTTTGACTTACCCTAACAAGAAACCCAAAACCTAACTCTAACCCTGACCCCCTCACACCGTCCTTTTAAACTGAGTCGGTAAAGGTGTCCCTCATCTGAACGCTAAACCTTTACCTGAAACTACCCTACCACTTTCGCTATTTTGACACCTATCTCTTTCATAACTACCCTAAAACCGTCTGTCACACTAACCCTACCCTTGTACGGGACCCACACGGTAACCTTGTTTTCACCCAAAACCCACCTTCATGCTGCTAACTCTAACCTTAATGATGTCTGTAAACCACACCCTAACACTGTGCTTATCGCGAGCCCAAACG
>NW_017734625.1:7901-9531 GCF_001890085.2 Hipposideros armiger
CCCAAAACCCACCTTCACGCTGCTACTAACACTAACCTTAATCATGTGTGTAAACCACACCCTAACACTGTGCTTATCGCGAGCCCAAACGATGTCTCTATCATTCACCCTACCTGAACACTAATACTACAAATGCTTATAGTCTTAACCTTAAATCCTTATCGAAATCTATGGGCTTCCCGAAATCTAACCCTATTTCTGTCCCTCTCTTGTCAACAAATGCCTCTCTCTAAGGGTACGAAACCCTAAAGCTGGCAATGAACCTGTCCCAAACCCCAATCCAAATGCTGTCCCTTACACTAAAGCTAATGGTGACCGTAACCCTACAATTCATTCTGATTCGAACTGCAAACCTATACCCTATTCTCTCCCACAACCTCTACATATCCGGGCCCCAGCCTTGACCTAAACACTGTTTTTAAGCTGAAACCTATTCCTGTTTACCGGCGGAACCCTAAAACTCCACCTATGCTGAACTAATACCAACACGAAACTCTACTGACTAAGTAGAAACTAAGGTTCACAATGTCCCTATACATACCCCTATCAGGGTCTCTAATCCTCTAGCAAATGCTTCACATATCCCCGGATCAGAACCTATCACTCTCCTTACACAGAAATCTATAGCTGTCCCTACACTGAACTCTGCTTGTAAAGCTAACTCTAGACCTAATCGTAAACCGAATTCTCAGTGTCCTGAACTTTCCAACAACATCCAATTCTCTCCATTACTCATCTATACACCTAAACTTCACTTTCCCTAAACGTAACCCTACTTCTGAAATTTCACTTACCCTAACAGGAAACCCAAATTCTAACTCTAACACTGACCCCTTCCAACCGTCCTCCTAACTGAGTCGGTAAATGTGGCCCTCATCTGAACGCTAAACCTTTACCTGACACTACCCTATCACTTTCGCTATTTTGACACCTATCCCTTTCTTAACTACCCTAAAACCGTCTGTCGCAGTAACCCTAGTCTTGTACGGGACTCACACTCTAACCTGGTTTTCACCCAAAACCCACCTTCACGCTGCTACGAACACTAACCTTAATGATGTGTGTAAACCACACCCTAACACTGTGCATATCGCGAGCCCAAACGCTGTCTCTATCATTTACCCTACCTGAACCCTAATACTACAAATGTTTATAGTCTTAAACTTAACTCCTTATCGAAAACTATGGGCTTCCCGCAATCTAACCCTATTTCTGTCCCTCTCTTGTCAACAAATGCCTCTCTCTAAAGATACGAAACCCTAAAGCTGGCAATGAACCTGTCTCAAACCCGAATCCAACTGCTGTCCCTTACACTAAACCTAACGGTGACCGCAACCCTACAATTCACTCTGATTCGAACCGCAAACCTATCCCCTATTCTTTCCCACAACCTCTACCTATCCGGGCCCCAGCCTTGACCTAAACACTGTTTTCAAGCAGTAACCTAACCCTGTTTCCCGGCGGAACCCTAACACTCCACCTATGCTGAACTAATCCCAACACGAAAATCTACTAAGTAGAAACTTAGGTTCACCCTGTCCCTAAGTCTATGCCTAACACGGCCCTGAATCCTATAGAAAATGCTCCACATGTCCCCAGATCAGAACCTATCACTCTCCTTACACAGAAA
>NW_017734626.1:0-3461 GCF_001890085.2 Hipposideros armiger
TGTGTGTGTATGTGTATCCTTCAGGAGGTGGGATAAAGAGTTGTTTTAAGATATGCAAAATAAAAGTATGTTTGTATGCAATGAGCTGTGGGCACTCAGGAAAAAGGCTTCTATCAAACTCAGGATAAGAAAGTGATGCCAGCAGCTATTCTCTCTCTTTACTAAAAGTGAAGTTTCTGGCTTGTCTGGCCCGTCTTCCACAAACCCACTTCTTTTTACACCTCAAATCTCAGAGTAGGCTGAAACAAAGTTAATAAAAATAATAAAAATAATACCAGTATTGCCCTTGGTTTTGAGCTCTTTACATCACAGAAAGCCTACAAATGTGCCTATTTTCAGCCTCCTTCACTGCCTCATATCTGATAGGAGGGCACCCACCAAGCACTGCTGTCATTTTGTGTGTTTTTCTAGAGCTATTCTGCATTAACAAAAACACAGAAATTTTCTTTCAGCTATTTTCACACAGTAGTGGCATATTTGCAGTTTGCCGTTTTCAGTTCAAATAACTTGCATATCTTTCCATACAGTACAGGCAGAGCTGCCTCATTCTTTTTTTTTTTTTTTATAAGTGATGTCATCCCACTCAACATCGGTGGGGGGGTTCTGTCCAGCACCAGGCAAGAAAAATGAAAGGGATGTGGAAAGAAAACATGTGTAGGTCCTAAATTCATTGTTTTACCCCCATAGCAATGCTTATCAGAGGCTTTCAGCAATAGTTAGGATGTGGGGAGGAGGGTGGGGGGTGGAAGGGGGCAGGGGAGTGTTGACAAAAGTTCTTTGAGAAGACAGGTCCTGAATTAGCCCTGACATCTTTTTAGGTGGATACAGAAAAGGTTACTAAAACTTTACTGGCCAGTGATCAACAAATTTAAATCTCTATTTATGTTAGTACCTTGACACCATGAAGGCACCGTGAGTTTTCCTGTCATGTTAATATTTATTTTCATCACTCCAGGGAGGCTGATTTGTAATTCTGCTTGACTCATGCTAGTTACAGGAAAGTTACCTTTGCTTAGGAAATGGATGGCTCAAAGTTGGAACCTTCATTTGTCAGGGAGGTTGATTCTTACCGGCCAAATTGATGATAATAAATTCACTGATTCCACAGAGCTCATCTGACTGAGTCAAGCCCCACACACGGAACAGAGCTAGAGATATCTTCCTCCTTACGAAAGGTATAGTTCAAGCAACAATAAAGCAACTAGCAGATTGACTTTAAAACACAATGAAGAATTCTATCAAATACTGAAAAAAGAAATAATACAAGAACATCAAGATGATTTTGAAGAAAAATGAGGTGGGAGCAGGCATTCTCTCATTTATCAAAACTCATTATAAATTTATAGTAATTAACAAATGTGTTATTGGTACAGAGAAAAGCAAATGGAACAGTGAGACAGAGAATAGGACGCCTAGAAAGAAACCCATGTTTCTATCAGAATTTAGGATAATAGTGATGGCACTGCAAATTCATGGGAAAGGATGAAGTTTTCAATCCACATTAAAAAATAGAATAACTTCTCTTCTCTGTACCATATACCATACACTGGAATAATAATAATAATAAAATTCAGATTGATTCCAACAGTAAATGGAAAAGGCAAAACTTTAGAATACAGGATAATATATTTATGACCTCAGGGTATGCATGAAGTTTTTAAGTAAGACAATGAAAACACAAATCATACAAGACTGGTAAATTTGACAGCATTAAAATAAAACATTTCTGTATGAGAAAAGACAACATACCTCCAGCTATAGACCAGGAGAAGGTATTTATAATGAAAGACTACAAAAGGGTGAGAAGCCAGGAGTGGTTTGGGGAAAGACAATCTAATATAAAAATGTCCAAAATATATGAACAAGTAATTTACAAAAGAAGAAATATAAATGCAAAGAGTTTTAACTGTAGAGATATTCATTGTTAAATTAAACCCTATTAAATTGCCAATATTCACTAGTTTTGGGCTTACAAACATGCAATTTCATATAGGTCAAACTAGTAGCAGTAAGGGATATACAAATTAAAAGAGATACCATTTAAAGCCCATTAGCTTGGTCATCAGGATTGGCAAATTTATGTGAAAACACAAACTCTTATACAATTGCAAAAGGAAGCATAGATTGGTACAAGCACTTTGGTAATACCTAACAAAATTGAACATGCATATACTCCAAAAACAAGCAATCTCACTCCTACATAATCTACCTAGATAAAATTCTTACACATGTTCACAAGGAGACAAGCTAAGAATAGTGTAAAAGTTAGAGAAACAGAGAAACAGAGTTACAGAGAAACAGAACCAATAGGGTGTGTGTGTGTGTGTAAAGAGATTTATTATAAGGAATTGGCTCAGGCAATTGTGGAAGCTGAATAATGCAGAAATATGCAGGAGAGTGGATGGAAGTTCCAGTTCAAAAGCCAGTAGGCATGAGGACCAAGAAAAACTGCTATTTCAGACTGAGTCCAAAGGCCAGAAAAAACCAACAACACCAAGCAGTCAGACAGGAGAATTCCCTCCCACTCAGGCCTTTTGTTCCATTCCAGTCCTTGGTTGATTGACGAGGCCCACCTACATCAGAGAGGGCAATCTGCTTTATCAGCCTACAGATTCAAACGTCAGTCTCACCCAAAACACCTTCAAACGTCTGGGCATTCCATGACCCTGCCAAGTTGACAAATGCAAAGAACCCTCACAGGTATTCATTAAGGTACTATTAGTAATATCAAAACCTGGAAATGGCCTAATTGTCCATTCATACTAATATCCACTAAGGACCCATGATGTGTCATGGATTATTCAATACATTTGGGTTACATCAGTGAGGAAAAAAGACAAACATTCCTTTCATTGGGGAGGTTACCTATTAGTTAAGGGAGACAAATAATAAGCACAACACATAGAAAGATACATGTTACTTATATAATAAGGGAATGCTACTTTCCACAACTTGGAGAACACCATTCATATTATATTCTATGAAATGCCACCCTCTGACAATGTGGAAGGCAGCAGTACTAGGTTGGGAGGAGGAGATCCATGGCAATTAAATTAGATCAAGGCAGGCCTCATTAGGGAGGTGGCATATTAGCACAAATGTAAAAGTGCTAAGGGAATTAGTGTGCAGGTATCTAGGGGACAAGAGCAAACCAGGCAGAAGAAACAGACCCTGTAAAGATCCAGGAGCTAGAGGCCAGTAAGGCTGGAGTGAGGTGGGTCAAAGGGCAGATATTTGGGTAAAATGCAGGATGGGCAGACTGCGTGGAGCCTCGTGGGCCAGCACAGGGCTGGGTGTTCCCCTTGGAATGAGTTAGTAACCATTACAGGGATTTAACAGGGTTCAAGAGGGAGTGGGAGAAGAGGAATTGGATTCTGAAAAAAAAATACGAGGTTGGACAATTAAGTTTGCGAACTCATCCTAGACAAAGTGCTACATACCTCATTGCTGAATATCACTAC
>NW_017734627.1:0-1058 GCF_001890085.2 Hipposideros armiger
CTATCCCCTATTCTATCCCACACCCTATACATATCCGGGCCCCAGCCTCGACCGAAACACTGTTTTTAAGACGAAACCTAACACTGTTTCCCGGCCGAACCTTAACACTCCAACTATGCTGAACTAATCCCAACACGAAACCCTCCTGAATAAGTAGATCTTACCTTTCACACTGTCCCTAAGTCTATGCCTAACAAGGCCCTGAATCCTATACAAAATGCTCCACATGTCCCCAGATCAGAACCTATCACTCTCCTTACACAGAAATCTATAGCGGTCCCTACACTGAACTCTGTTGTAAAGCTAACTCTGGACTAAATCCTATACCGAATTCTCAGTGTCCTGAACTTTCCACCAACTTCCAATTCTCTCCATTACTCATCCCTACTCCTAACCTAACACTATCCCTAGACGGAATCCTACTTCTGAAACTTTCAATTTCCCTAAGAGCAATCCCAAACCCGAATTCCTAAATGACACACCACTAACGTCCTCCAAATTGAGTCAGTAAACCTGGCCCTCATCTGAATGTTAAACCTTTACCTGAAATTCCCCTACCACTGTCGCTATATTGACACCTAACCCTTTCCTAACATAACCTAAAACCGTCTGTCACACTATCCCTAGCCTTGTACGGGACCCACTCGGTAACTTTGTTTTCACCTAAAACCCACCTTCACGCTGCTAACTCTAACCTTAATGATGTGTGTAAACCACACCCTAACACTGTGCTTATCACGAGCCCAAACGCTGTCTCTATCATTCACACTACCTGAACCCTAATACTACAAATATTTATAGTCTTAACCTTAATTCCTTATCGAAAAATATAGGCTTCCAAAATCGAACCCTATTTCAGTCCCTCTCTTGATCTCAACAAACACTTATCTCTAAGGGTACGAAACCCTAAAGCTGGCTCTGAACCTGTCTCAAACCCCAATCCAAAAGCTGTCCCGTACACTAAATCTAACGGTGACCGTAACCCTACAATTCACTCTGATTCGAAGCGCAAACCTATCCCCTATTCTATACCAAACCCTATACCTATCCGGGCCCCA
>NW_017734627.1:2082-3128 GCF_001890085.2 Hipposideros armiger
TAACCCTACAATTCACTCTGATTCGAAGCGCAAACCTATCCCCTATTCTATCCCACACCCTATACCTATCCGGGCCCCAGCCTCGACCGAAACACTGTTTTTAAGCTGAAACCTAACCCTGTTTCCCGGCGGACCCCTAACACTCCACTTATGTTGAACTAATCCCAACACGAAACTCTACTGACTAAGTAGAAACTTAGGTTCACCCTTTCCCTGTACATACCCCTATCAGGGTCTCGAATCCTCTAGCAAATGCTCCACATATCCCCAGATCAGAAACTATCATTCTCCTTACACAGGAATCTATAGCTGTCCCTACACTGAACTCTGTTTGAAAGCTAACTCTGGACTAAATCCTAAACCGTATTCTCAGTGTACTGAACTTTCCACCAACGTCCAATTCTCTCCATTACTCATCCCTACTCCTCACCTAACACTTTCCCTAGATGGAACCCTACTTCTGAAACATTAACTTTCCCTAACAGCAAACCGAAATCCGAATTCCAACATGACACACCACTACCGTCCTCCAAATTGAGTCAGTAAAACTGGCCCTCATCTGAACGCTAAACTTTTACCTGAAACTACCCTACCACTGTCGCTATTTTGACAACTAACCCTTTCCTAAACTACCCTAAAACTGTCTGTCACACTAGCCCTATCCTTGTACGGGACCTACACGGTAACCTTGTTTTCACCTAAAGCTCACCTTCACGCTGCTACTAATACTAACCTTAATGATGTGTGTAAACCACACCCTAACACTGTGCTTATCATGAGCCCAAACGCTGTCTCTATCATTCACCCTACCTGAACCCTAATACTATAAATGTTTATAGTCTTAACCTTAACTCCTTATCGAAAACTATAGACTTCCCAAAATCTAACCCTATTTCTTTCCCTCTCTTGATCTCAACAAACACCTATCTCTAAGGGTACAAAACCCTAAAGCTGGCTCTGAACCTGTCTCAAACCCCCATCCAAACAAACGGTGTCCATTACACTAAAGCTAACGGTGACCGTAACCCTACAATTCACTCTGATTC
>NW_017734628.1:0-3460 GCF_001890085.2 Hipposideros armiger
GAGTGACCTAGCCTCTCTGGCACCAGTTCCCTCATCTGTAAAGTGGGGCAAATCACACCTGCCCTGTGCATATACTAGGTTGTTCAGAAGATCAAAAGGAAGAACAGATGTGGTGCTTTGTAAATTAAGCACTATATAAATGTAAGGTACAATTATCAACATGCTTAGGCACAGTTAAGAGAACTAATTGCTAGTGTTCACGGGCTCTGTCCTATAGCCCAAGAGTCAAGCACAGCTGTAGGGTGAAAGCTGTCGTGGCCACTAGGGGGTCCTAGAGTTGACTTCTAGCTGCCACAATTTAAAGACTCCCTGAAATTTGGGGAAAATTTTAAGTGTTGGGTTTTGCTCGCCTCTTTTGGAAGTGGATAATAAATGCCTTTCTGTTCCCCTTTGACAATTGTAAGACCAATGAGGAAAAGCTGCCTTCATCAGAACTCCTCGCTGGCTACCAAGTGAGCCATGTTAGCCCACAGATGATGTCAAAGAAACGGGCATCTCTGTTTCCAAAGACCAAGTCCAGGACAATCCAAATGTGCCTTAGTAGGAGCGCCTTTAGTGGCTGAGGGCGTGAGGGAAGAAGGAGGTGGCGAGAAGCCACCACTCCTACACTTTCATTCAATAAATATCCATTGTGCCAGGCACTGCTCTGAACACTGGGAATGACACAGTGCTACACAAAACATGTGCTGTCCTCAGAGAGCTGTGGTCTCAGGACAAGAGGGTTCCACAAGGGGTGCCGGTTTACTGAATTAAGCAGAGGAATGCCAAGGCCTGGGTGTGAACAGTGGGTCAGGGGCTCTGAAGCAGGAGAGACTGGGTTCAAACATGGGCTCTGCCATGTATTGGCCCCTAGGGTAAGCTGAGATGCATTCTTGTACCTCTTTAGGTCTCCATTTCCTGATCTGTAAGATGAAGATAATAATGGTACCCACCTCCTAGGGCTGGGTGAGGCTCAAACGAGTTATTACATGCAAAGTACATAGCACACAGCCTGACCCATAAAGTAAGGGCTCCATAAATGCTGTAAGACTAATATTAGTACCTTGTGACCTGGGTCATGTTTACCCTTCTGTGCCTCAGTTTCCTCATAAAATGCAAAAAATACTAACTAGCCTATAGGGCTATTGAGAGAATTACATGTTAGGCCCTACATGTTATATTGTAACAATTACATGTTACAATATAAAGCCCTTGGCATAAAGAAGTAGCTCACCCCTACCAGCCTCGCTCCAGGCCCTTTTTATCAAGCAGGCTTCCCAGGAAAAAAGACCATCAGGCTGGAAGGAGTGAGGAAATCCAGAGTGTGGTCATTTCTAAGGGTACCTACATTGTTACCTAAGTTTCAAACATAAAATAAGTTGGAAGAACAGCACGATGAACTCCACCTTCAAGTACATTTTGCTATATTTCCTTTATTGCATATCTGGCCTTCTCTCTGTCTACCCTTAATGGGTAGTTTATTTTTAAAAATTAAGTTGAAAGAGCTCTGAAGACCTCTTCAAATAAACAAGAGACTTTACTTTTCATCCTGACTGATATTTACAGAAGCCAGAGACCTCCTGATTCTGTGACCCTTCCAAGCAGGGTTAGGTGAACTTTCAGAAGCTTCGTCTTGCCCCACAGTAAACCTTAAGGCCTCACCCAGTTGAGAGACAAGGATGGACTCAAGCATTGGAGCTTTCCAGAACAAGGCAGTGTCTCTGGTGTGAGGACCCCGGCCCGGACCCTAGGCCAGACAGGCTTATTCTAAAAATACCCCAGCCTTGAAAAATAAGAGGAAGCCACAAGGGGGGCAGGCAAACCCTAAAATTAGCTCTCAGCAAGCAGCTGCAGGGCACCGAGGTGCGGAGATGGCGTCCTCTTGCCCTGGTGGCCGCCCAGGAGCTTTCCCCGGGAACCTGACCCCACTGCGCCTTCCTCCAGTAACCAGACCCGGAGCTGGACCCGCACTCAGGAAGGGCTCCCTACTGGAAATAGGATCTGGGAACACAGGCAGCCTCCCGAGACCTTAGGGTCTATCGCTCCTCCCCCAACTGCGGCAGAAAATTTAAGGAGCCTCAGAATTTAAAACCCCAGACTCCTTATGCTTGAACTTAAAATTTGGTTGGCTTATCTTCAGGAACCCTTTCCTGGGTTTTCATTTAGATCCATTTTGTTCCTCAACCATACCTCCGACGGAATTAGAGTGATGGGGGCGGAGGGCTGGGGGGGAGGGGAGGGTTAACATATCAGGGATCTAGGGGGTGAAGGCTGGCATAATACGGGGGGCTTTACCTCCGAATATTTCTCTGCAAGATAAACAGTTCTGAAGGTCAGTGACGGCTCCCCACTAAGTCCTCCTCAAAAGATTCAAGTCCATTAAGGGATTCTCAGACAAGGCTTTTCTTGAGAACCCGAACTGTGTAAGTCCTAAGTATTTCATATATCCCAATTCCAGTAACTGCGTTGAAAATCTACATATTAATTAACTATTGTGAACCCTCCCAACACAAAACTACCAAAATCCTGGTAGCTCTCAAGGAAATCTGTGAAATGAAAATATGTGTCACTCAACGAAGATTAAATGAAAAATGCAAAAATATGGTTATATTTAGTAGCACAAAAAATGGAAATTTGAATGATACAAGATTTGGAAACCAGAAGCCAGTCGTTTTAAAAAGTCATGTTTATTATATAACTAGAATTTTAAAATCATATGTGACATAATCCTAAATTGGTCATTAATACAAGCTGCACATGCCTGTGGAGTGCCATCTCATCCCTAGCATCCTTTAGCCTCCCTCTGCAGTCGGCCCCTTACCTTTATTTTCAGAATCTTTCATTCTCGCCTTCCTCCTCCCTCTGCTGCAAATGAGGAGGAAAGTCCGGCTGATTCTGCAACCCTGACTTTGGATTTGTCATTCACAGTCAGTGGTCTCCCGGGCGAAGTCCCTCAGTGAAGGTGCACCCAGGCTCTGATCATTGCGTGCAAGTCAATGTGCAGGGTTATAATTTTGCTTATGCTGGAGCAGGAAGGATGTGGGGATGAAGGCAGACGTAAACACAGATTCCAAAACACGGCATGGAACTGGATCTGGAGCTTAGGCATGCCTTTCCTTCCCTTAGGTCAGAGAACCAACTGTTTAGCACCTCCTTGTCTCTGGAGAGCTTTGGTTCAAGTTGAAAGAGGAATGTCTGTGCCATGCACCAGGCTTATTTTCAAGTGGTGACCTTAACTTTGGCAGTGGATTAAGACCCCTGTGCTTTCTTTCCTCTTACATATTCATTCATTGATTCACTCAACAAACATTTCTTTTACCGCTCTTGGCCCAGGCTCTATGCTAAGTACTGGGGATACCATGAGGGGGACCATCCTTCAGTCCTCAGCTGCTCACAGATTTACAATACAGAGGCAGACAGTACAATACAATGACCTGTGATTGCTGCATGGACACAGGCCATGAACCCATTTCATTGAGGT
>NW_017734629.1:0-5421 GCF_001890085.2 Hipposideros armiger
GGGCGTGAGGTTTCCTTTTAATGTTATAAAATTAAATGTGATGTGGATGACAACTCTATAAATTTAATAAATGTCACACTTACAATGAGTGATTTTATACTAAGTAAATTATACCTCAATAAAGCTATTAGAAAAAAATCCAACCTGTATGAGTAAATGGAAAAATTCAACCTGTGTGACGGTATTGATCAAATGTCATCCTTTCTATGAGGTCTCTTTTAAAAAAAAAGAAAGAAAGAACACTTTCCAGGCAGAATTTACTAGTCAGTCTTTTTTGTTCCTGTTACCATTTGCTCATATCCAATATTCAAACAACAGACAGTAACTGGTAACCGTGTACTGGACACTGAGGAATGTGAGCAGGATAGGACAGACATCTCTTGCTTTTTTTTTTTTTACTCTGGTAAATATACATAACATAAAAAATTACTGTTTTAACCATGTTAAGGGTACATACAGTGCAGTGGGACTGAGTCCATCACATTGTTGTGCAACCATCACCACCACTCACCTCCAGCACTTTGTCAGTATTCCAAACAAACACTGTGCCCATTAAACATAACCCCCTCTTTCCCCTACCCCACTCCAACCCCTGGTAGCCTCTAGTCTGTTTTCCTCTCTATGAATTCTAGGTACCTCATATATATGTCGAGTCATACAGCATTTGTCATTTTGTGTTTGGCTTATTGCATTTAGCATAACGTTTTCAAGGTTCATCTAAGTTGTAGCATGTGTCAGAATTTCCACATTTTCTTTGCCCATTCATCCACTGAGGGACATTTGGATTGTTACCTTTTCACTCTTCTGAATAATGCTGCTGTGAACACTGGTATATGAGTATGTGTTCAAGTGCCTATTTTTGAGTCTTTGTGGTTTATGTGTAGGAGTGAAATTCCTGGGTCATATGGTAACCCTACACTTAAATTTTTGAGGACCTGTCATACTATCTTCCACAGGCCACACCATTTACATTCCCACCCGTCATGCACAAGTGTTTCCATTTCTCCACATCTTTGTCAGCTCTTGTTATTGATTGATTGATTGATTGATTTTATAATAGCCATTCTAATGGTGTGAAGTGGTATCTCATTGTGGTTTAGATTTGCATTGTTGAGCACATTTTCATGGGCTCAAAGGTCATTTGTGTATATTTGAAAAACGCCTGTTCAAGTCCTTTGCTCATTATTTTAATTGGGTTGTTCTTTTTTTGTTGCCTTGTAGGCATTCTTTATATATTCTGGATATTATTCCCTGATCAGATAGATGATTGTCAATATTTTCTCCCATTCCATGGGTTGCCTCTCACTCCATTGGTAGTGTCCTTGGATGCACAAAAATTTAAAATTTCGGTGAAGTCCAATTTAACTATTTTTTTCTTTTGCTGCTTGTGTTTTTGGTGTCAGATACAAGAGATTGCTAAACCAAATGTGATGAAGTTTTCCTCTTATGCTGTTTTCTAAGAGTTTTATAGTTTTAGTTCTTACGTTTAAGTCTTTGATCTATTTTGAGTTAACTTTTGCATACGGTATACAGAAAGGGCCCAGTTTCATTCTTTTGCATGTAGATAACCCAGTTTCCAGCACCACTGGTTGAAAATGCTGTCCATTCCCTATTTAATGATATTTTGGCACCCTTGTTGAAAAGTATTTCACCATATATGCAAGGGTTTATTTCTGGGCTCTCTATTCCATTCGTCTATATTACCTGTCTTAATGCCAGTACCTCATTGTTTCGATTACCATAGCTTTGTAATAAGGTTTGAATTCAGGAAGTGGAAGTCTCCAACTTTGTTCTTTTTCAAGATTGTTTTGGCTATCGAGGATCTCTTGAGATTTCCTAAAGATTTTGCGATCAGTTGTTCTATTCCTGCAGTTGTTGGGATGTTGATAGGGATTGTGTTGAATCTGTAGATTGCTTTGGGTACTAGTGACAGCTTAACAACATTAAGTCTTCCAATCTATGAACATCAGATATCTTTCCAATTATTTATGTCTTCATTAATTTCTTTCAGCAATGTTTTGTAGTTTCCAGTCTACAAGTCTTTTCATCTCCTTGATTAAGTTTCTCCCTAAGTATTTTATTCTTTTTGATGCTATTGTAAATAGAATTCTTTTCTTAAATCCCTTTCAAATTGTTCATTGTTAGTGTATAGAAACACAGCTGTTGTTTTTTGTGTTGAATTTGTATCCTGAAGTTTTGCGGATTTAGTTTATTAGTTCTAAGATTTTTGTGTGGAATCTTTGTTTTCTACATATAAGATCATGCCATATGCAAACAAAGATAATTTGACTTCTTCCTTTTCCATTTGGATGCCTTTAGTATATTTTTCTTGCCTAATTGCTCTGGTGGGTACTTCCTATATTATGTTATAATAAATAGGGGCAGTGAAAGCAGGTATCTGTCTTATTCATGAACATAGAAGAAAAACTTTCAGTCTTTTGTCACTGAGTCTGATGTTAGCTGTGAGGTTTTCACATATGGACTTTATTAAGTTTAGGTAGATTCCTTCTGTTCCGAGTTTGAAGGGTTTTTTGTTTTGTTTTATATTATGAAATGGTGTTGAATTTTGTCATATCCTTTTTTTGCTTCTAGATGATCATTTGGGGTTATTTCCCTTTCATTCTGTTTTTTTTTGTTTTTTTTTAACTTTGATTATACTTTTAGTGGCATAAAACATTAAATAATGTTTCTGTATAAATATTTGCTAATTTTCAAATATTTTATCTTTTTTTAAGTCTTTTGATGGTTTAAATATTAAATTTAAATTTTTTTCTAATTTTTCAATTACAGTTGACATGTAATATTATATTAGAGATATACAATGTAGTGATTAGACATTTAACTTACAAAGTTGTCACCCTGTTAAGTCTAGTACCCATCTGACACCATCATTGTTATTACAGTATTACTGACTATATTCCCTGTGCTGTACTTTACATCCCCATGACTGTTTTTATAACTGACAAATTGTACTTCTTAATCCCTTCCCCCTTTTCACTCACACCCACAATACCCCTCCCAAAATATATAAGGAAATCATACAGCTTAACATAAAAAAACCCCAAACAATCCAATTAAAAAATGGGCAACAACTGTCAATTTGTTCTCTGTGTCTATGAGTTGTTTCTATTTTGTTTGTTCATTTATTTTGTTTTGTAGATTCCACTGAAATCATATGGTATTTGTCTTTCTCCGTCTGACTTATTTCACTTAGTATAATAGCCTCTAGGCAGGCCCATGCATATAGTTGCATATGGCAAGATTTCTTTTTTTTATGGCTGATTAATATTTCATGGTTTATATGTACCACAATTTCTTTATCCAGTCATCTGTCCATGGACACTTAGGTTGCATCCATCTTGGCTATTGTAATAATGCTGCAATGAACATGGGGTGCATATACCATGTTTCCCCCAAAATAAGACCTAGCTGGAGAATAAGCCGTAGCATGATTCCTCCAGGATATGGAGGGCTCGCACCCCTCACGTGAGGATTTTATGACCTGTTTNGTCGTTGTATTACATGGGATTCTGGAAAGTGGCTTTATTGCTGTTGGTTAATGTTAGCCAGCTCCCAAAGCCCGGCGTGGCGCTCATCCTGTGTGCTCAGATCCTTTGTTGGTGAACTATTTGTTAAAGTAGAAAATGGCTCAGGAATCATTCTGCACAAAATGTCAGGCGGCAGAATAAATAACCATTCCCCTCATTAATCCCTGTGGGCAGCGTCTGTTTGAGAGCTTGGCTTTTCCATAATGAAAATATGTCAGCCCTGAATATATGTTTGCACTATTGAGACTGAACAGTAAAATGAAATGAATTCTTCACTCAGCCACAAGTGAAATATGGCAGCTTATGGTGAACAAGGCGCCAAGTGCCGTTAAGTTGAGATCCTGACTTGGAGAAACCGTGGGGAGGCTAAGATCAAGTGAGAGGGGAGGGCAGTGTGTGAGGAAAGTGTAAAGAAATTCCAAGCAGACTTCATCTTGATTCACCCCCATTTATTAGTAAAAGCTACGCCAGATAGTATAGCTAAGAAATGTGTGTAGCTTTGTTATCCTGCAAGCTGTGGAAATCAGCTGAAAGCCCGGGTGGTGAGTGTTTGATGTGTAGAAATGATGTCATTCAGGAAGCCAAGTCCACAGGCCCCCAGGGGGTACGGACTCGTGGGACCTCAGAAGCCCGCAGGCACAGCCCATTCATTTCACAGATGAGAAACAGAGGTCCAGAAAGGCAAGGGACTTGCCTAAGGAATCACAGGAGCCAGTGAGGTCCTTAGTTCCTGATGGCCTCTACTCAGACCAGCCTGGTCACTGGGCACTGAGCCCAGGATGCCTAGCTGTCTGTCTGTCCTCTGCTCTACCACAAAAGTCAGGAATTCTCTGAGGACAAGGTCTGACTTCCTCATCATATAATGCTAGGTCCCCAGCAGTTGATAAATGTGAATTGATACATGTCAGACCTTTTTCCATGATCCAAGATGTCTGTTTTTTGTTTTGTGTGTTTGTGTACTTACCTTTTATTTTATTTACCTATCTATATTTCATTTTTTAAGTCAAGAGAACACAGCCCTACAACATGGTAGTTAAGAACATAGGTTTTGGAGACAGACAGCCCATCCTGGGTTCAAATCCTCACTCTGCCACTTACTAGCCGTGTGACATTAGACTCGATGCATAACCTCTCTGTAAAATAGGAAAAGTAATCATATCTACCTACAAAACTGTGGTGAGACTTCTATAAGATAACATAGATATAGGGAAGCAGCTAACACTCAGCCTTGGCACCTAGTAATGGTTAACACTGTTTCTCCCTTTGTCGTCCCAACTCATTCCCACACCAGTTCTCCCATGACAAGCTGTAACATGCAGAGGGTGAACTGCATTCATTTGAGACACAAAATCCTCTAGCACCAGGTTACAGGGCTATTTCTCTTCCTCCTTGCATAGATGGCTCCAGTCAGTTTCCTTCTCAATGGGAGAAGAGCGTGAACCATTGAGTAGACTTAAGTTGATGTCTGCATTGGTTTTGAAAATGAGCACAAAAGACCCGGAGACCAGGGAAAGCTGCTTAGAATCCCAAATCCACAAGACCTGGGTGAAACAAAATCACCCAGGTCTCTATTTTAAGCACTGGCCAGAATTTACATAAGAACTAAGACTTAGATTTTAATCAGTTTCTTTGTTTCCTTGTTTCTTTTGTGAGAATGTGATTAGTAGTACACCTTTTTAAAATTAAGCTTAGATTTATATGAATAGAGTTCAAATTTCTGAAAAATAAAATGGGATGAAAACACTCTTCTGTGTAATCAAATGGTCTCTAAGTCCTTAAGGAAGAAATAGAAAAAGGAAAAGGGTGAATAGTAAAACTAGGAATAGTAGGGGGGGATCGTAAAAACAAAAAGAATGTCAGGAAAAGAGGACGG
>NW_017734630.1:0-3454 GCF_001890085.2 Hipposideros armiger
CACACACACACACACACACACACACACACACATGTGCACAAGCGCACGCACACGGCTATAAGTCCTTGAGGATATCACTCAAGCCCTGTTAATCTTTGTATCCCTTGCAGAACCTGTCACATGGTAAGTCCTCAGAAAAACTGGTTGAATTGAAAACACCAATATTCCACACAGAGAAGCCAATTCTTAA
Organism: Hipposideros armiger; assembly: GCF_001890085.2. Taxonomy (NCBI): domain Eukaryota; kingdom Metazoa; phylum Chordata; class Mammalia; order Chiroptera; family Hipposideridae; genus Hipposideros; species Hipposideros armiger. The sequence goes on from NW_017734630.1 coordinate 191, forward strand.
TGTCCAGGGAGAGAACTTTTGAGAAGAGGAATAATTCACCTACAACATCAATACATCTAGCCTTCATAAATACATATTTTTTCTTTTTGAGTAGTTTGTTAATGATAGAAGAGCTATAAATGACACCTAACAAAGACACCAGCATACATCCAATTAATATAATAATTGCTCAATTTTTAGAGAATTTAAAAAACTTAATGGTATTTCTTGTGGACTAAATTATGTTTTTTCTATTTTCCCCATTTGTCTGTGGGGCAGGGAGGACAGTAGAGTAGCCCTATCATGTCTGTTTTTGTTCCTGGGCCCTAAAACAGAACCTGGTACAAAACTGTGCTCTAGAAAATTCTTTCAGAACATCGCTGAACCAGATTCTCACTCACATTCTTCAGTGAAGCCCCAGAGGAAGGAGAAACAATAGATCAGTCTTGGCACCATGGATGGCTCAGCAGAGCCCTGACCGTGTCCCTCCCATCTCAATCCTTCCATTACCTGATTACCCTCAGGAGAGTTTGCTCAGGTTTATTTCTGCACAGGCCAATTTGGGCAAAGGTTCTTGGATATCCTAAAGATGTCAGGCTGTATTAAGATTTGTCATTAAAGCTCCACAGAACATACTTAGAGACAGTTCTGTTACTTCGGTGCTCACTGAACAGCTTTGCTAATCCATGTATCAGAAGCTGATGCTAGGAGGGAAATTAAACCATCCATCAAAGGTCTTTGCTTGAGGGATGCCCAATCATAATGAATGTATTTGTTAAAAGTGCTTTCTTTTTAAATGCATGATCAAGAAATAAAACAAAAACCAATCACTCTATGCAGAGAGATGCGAAATCTTAATTTTGTCTGGAATCTGGATGGAAAAAATGGAAGTCTCCCAGGAGAATTTACAGCCATGAGCCCATACTAAGTGTGAGCTTCGATGTCTAAGAATCTTCCAATGGCCCCCAAAGACAGGACAAGAGGCCCCTGTGGATACCCTCCCAGCACCCGGGGCTTCCCTTCTTGTAGCAACTGGTCATCTCACTGTCCCTCCACTGCCGCTTATCCATCTTCAGCCCACACCCTGGTGGTGACTCAGAATCAGTGGGCCCTAACCTGTGTTCTCATATACTGCTGTTAGGAGTAAATTGGTACAATCACTATAGAAGGGCAATTGCCAATTGTTTCAATTATTATAGCATCTTTTAAAATGATAAAAGTATAGATCTTCAGTTCCGCAGTTCTTAGACATCTAACCTAATACTTTATCTGAGAATGGAAGAATGAATAGGAATTATCCATTCTCATCAGGAAATGAGTTCTTCATTTATCCTGAAAAACACTATTTTGAGAAATGCTCTGAGAGCAAGAACCATGATTGTCCCATTCTATTTTTAATCTCCAGCAGTAAAGGTTGTCCCTCACACTCATTGGCAGTCAATAAATATTTAAGTGAATAAATGACCTTGCCAAAAATTCAGACTTTTTTCATGATATAAAATCTGTTTTTAAAACCTAGCATGTTCCTTTTCCAAATGGGACAATTAACCAGTTCTATAATTTTGAAATGACAAAGCAGGGCGTCTCTGAAGCACTTCCTTTGTTGAAAACTGAAACATATTTATTACTGACATTTAAGGTTTTCTCCCACCTACTTCCCTTTTGCAAATATTTCTGAAGAAAATCCATTTCTGGACGAATTTATCCTCATTTACATCTAATTCTCCTCAGACTGTTCTCAGTGAAGGAGTGTCAGAAAAGGTTAGGGCACTGGAGGAATGTGACAACCGAAGAATCAAGCAAATGTAGAGCACTAATCAAGCAAATGTAGACCATTAATCGACATTTAGTCAGAATGAAGAAAGAGACAAAGGAACCAGATGCTTGTTCTAACATGCGGCAAAGAACTGTCCATTGGGACTGATAATTGCAAAGAACAGAGAAAAAGTGTTACCTGTCTGGGACTCCAGCTCAATGGACATACACCAAGCCAGAAAAAAAGCCCTAAGGTAACAACTGAATAGGTGATCACAACAGGATGACACTCATTAATAGGGTCAGAACCATAGCATTCCCGACTCACCTGGGGAAATATATCTTCCATTCACTCAGCATCATTCCAGAATAAAGTGTTTCTAAAGCTCCTTCTGCCATAAGTGATACTGTCTATGAATCTAATAAATAACCATAGCAAGAAATTGGCCTTTAAGGGCCATCTGAGAGCCTGTGCCAACCAGGCATTTAATGAAACTAAACTATCTGAAAACAACCTTTCCTTAATGTGCACAAAAGCCTTTCCCCACAGAACATTTGGCTGATACAACTGCAGACATGGCTGGTGCTGGACTCCTATAATATCTACTGTTCATAACCACAAATCTCAGATTTCTTGGTCTCAGGGCTCCTTTATACTCTAAGGAGAATGACAATCAGCTTTTGTTGATGTGAGTTACATCTATCAATATTTACCATAACCAACATTAAAACAGGCAAATTTTAAAAATATGTATTAATTCATTTAAAAATAACAAATAGCAACCTATCGCCTGTTAACATAAATAAAAACATCTTGGGGAAAATATATAATCCAAAATAAGAACTAAATTTAGTGAGAAGAGTGTCATTGTCTTATAGTATTGCAAATCTTTTTAACATTTGAGAAAGTTCTTTTATAAATATTGGAACCAAGTCCTTTATCAGAAATGTGATTTGTAAGTAGTTTCTCCTAGCCTGTGTCTTGTCTTTTGATTCTCTTATTCGTGATCTTTGAAGAGTAGAAGGTCTCAATTTTGGTTAAGTCCAATTAACCCTTTTTCTCAATGGTTCATGCTTTTGGTGGGTCTTTTTTTGTTTTTGGTTTTTTTGGGGGGTTTTTTGTTTGTTTTTTTGGGTTTTTTTTTAAGGTTTTATTGAGGAATTGGGGGAGGGGAACAGCATTGGGGAATCAGGGTAGGGGAACAGACAAGTTGCTGTTCTTTCGTTCTTCAGTCTAGTTGTAGAGGCCCATGTTGGTATTATCATTGAGTTCTTCCCTGGTGAGGCAGTCACTCGCCGGCCATTGGACGGCTGCTCATGGCAGCTCACAAAAAGCTCACGCCCGCTACTAGCCAGCCCCACTGCAGCCTAAGCCGGTGCCGGCAACTCACAGCAGCCCAGCTCCAGGTCAAGCTGTTGTTCACCATCTTAGCTGTAGAGAGCGCAGCGTCACTGGCCCTCATGTGGCACCCAAACTGGGGCCCTGCTGCTCAGAGCTGGTGTCCCAAGCCAACTCTTTTTTTTTTTTTT
>NW_017734631.1:0-3453 GCF_001890085.2 Hipposideros armiger
TGAAGCAACATCCTCCACAACTAGACTGAAGAACAAAACGACAGCAATTTGTCTGTTCCCCTTCCCCCAATTCCCCAGCACTGTTCTCATCCCCCCAATTCCCCAATTAAAAAAATCTTTAAAACAAAACAAAAAAACTACTATGTCTTCTTCTGAAACATCTGATTCCATTTCTACTTCTTTCACTAACTGCCATTGTTACCCCAGTCCAAGCAGCCTTCATTTCTCCCATGGGATATGAGCACGGTCTCCTAACTGGTCTTTCCACATCAACTCATGACTCTTTCTGGACTGCTCAGTCCTTCAGCAACAATGCTGAACTGCCAGTTTGATTATTTTTACCCCCACTCCTTTAAAACCATTTTACGCTCACACCTTGCTATACAATTATTTTCAAGATGCTGTGTTGTCTGACTTCTAGTCTGTCTCTCCATGGTCATTTCCTGCCACAATCCCTCCAATTTTCCATGGTTTGTCCAGGCTCTTTCTTGGTTAAATCCTGCTGTCCGTTGCTCAGCATGCTCTTCTCTACCATGTCAGATTAACTTGGTTAACTCCTTTTCTTCATTTTTGTCTGAGCCTGAACCTTATTTCTTCTAGGAAGTGATTCTAGTTTGCACTTCCCTCTAAGCTGGAATAGGAACCTCTCATATTTTCCTATACCATCCATTTAAAAAATTGTCCATTATTCCTCTTCCTTACTGCACTGAAAGCTATAGTTCTCTGGTGCATGACACATGATAATTTAAATATATACTAAATGAATGTTAAATATTGAGTCTCATCTTTGTCATGCATTAGCTCACGAACTTGGTCAGGTTGTGTAACTTGGAGAAACTATTTGAAGTGCTGCCATGGGAAGAATATTTTGTTGGGTGGATTTCAGGCTCAATGGCAGAGCACATTAATATAGAGTCTATTTGGAGTACTGGCCTAGTAAAGATCAGTTATCATTTTAATTTTCTAACCCTTGTTCCCTGTGAATAATAACATGCCTACCACAGGCCTTTTTGAAGCTCTCAGAAGGGACAGTTTCTCTTAAAGTCTTTTGGATTACATCACAGAGATGGTGGCATGAGGTGAGGCTCTTGAAATCTCCCGGGTAAGTTACAACAAATTAAACAACTATAATTTCAAAAATGGCCTCCCTGCATGGCAGATAGGCAAACCCAGAGACATGCAATTGAAATCATCTAAATGTGAGCAAATTGGGCATGCAGAAATCAGGGGTGGAAAGAGGGGGGAAGAAAAGGGGAAGTGTGGAGGAGACGCAAGCCACAGGAGCTCCGTGCATTCCAGAGCTACTGCAGTCACAGAAGAGTGAAGAATTCAGACTGCTAGCACTCCCCTATGGCCCACAGTCCCACCTAAGGGATCAGCATATAACACAGCTGAACCCAACACTCATGGCAGAGACCCTGGAGCAAAGACTGAGGAAAGAAGGGTGAGAATGGTGGTTTAAGCCCTCACTGCCAAGCAGAGGATGGAAGACATAGGCATGGAGCCTAGCTGCCCCCTCCACACCCTCCCAGAGCTCACCCCACTCCCACTCTCCCAGTGCTAGAAGCAGAACTGTAGCAGTGTCAGATCAAAAGAACATAATATTTACAGCTCTGGGAACTGCAGTCCCACAGCCACAGACTCACAGCTCAACTAATTCTGGTGAAAGGGGCAAGACAGCTGTGTTGGCAGTTTGGCACCATTGCTCAGAGCCACCTCTCACAATCCACCCTGCCCCTGCCCCACCTATCTGGGAGAATCCCTGCAGGGGCAAACAGAGCCACTGAGATACACAGGCTCTGAATCTGGTTGCAGGAAGAGCTTTGGGACTTCAGAGGCTTTCCACATCCCCCCATGTAGGTGGTGCCCTGAGACCCAGGAGACCTACTCACAGAGGAGAAGCCCACCTTCCAGGGAACTCTCCCCCCCATACCTGCATCATGTGAGAAGCCAGAACAGTGTAAGAAAATATAACACTACAGCATGAGAGAAAATAAAAGGCTACAGCAGGAGAGAAAATAAAACATTCCACCAACACCTACTGGCAAGCAAAAGGAAGGCCTCTTCATATCAACCTATTGCAGAACCCACTCCTGTAGATGCCTAGGAAGAGAAATAATTCATTAATTGCCATGAATAACCAAGGTAACAAGGGAGCTCATAAAGAAAATGAAAGTCTCCAGAAAATGAACTTAAAGACATGGAAATATATGACTTAAATGACAGAATTCAAGATTGCGGTTCTGAAAAAAACTCAACAAGATGGAAGAAAACATAGGCAGTTTAATGAACTCAGAAACACAATCAAAAAACAAAATGAACATTTTACCAAAGAGATTGAAATTTTAAAAAAGAACCAAGTAGAATTTCTGGAGAGTAAGAACTCAATAAAAGAAACGAAGAATGAAATAGTCAGATTAGGTAACAGAGCTGACCAGATGGATGAAAAAATAAGTGACATCAAAGATAGAAATATGGAAATGACACAGATGGGAGAACAGAGACTTGAGAGTTCAAAGAAATGAAAAAACTCTACAAGAACTTTCTGACTCCATCAGAAAGAGTAACATAAGAATAATGGGTATACCCAATGGGAGAAGAAAGGGAGAAGGAAACAAAGAGTATATTCAAACAAATAGTCAATGAGAACTTCCCAAAGTTGTGGAAAGAACTGGATCCTCAAATCCAAGAAGCAAATAGAACACCCAATTACCTCAATCCCAAAAGGCCTTCTTCAAGGCACATTGTTTTGAAGCTGTCAAATATTAATGATAGGGAAAGACTGCTCAAGGCAGCCAGTGAAAAGAAGACAGTAACCTACAAAGGAAAGTTCATTAGATTATTGTCAGATTTTTCAGCACAAATTCTACAAGACAGGGGGGAGTGCAATCAAATATTCAAAATATTAAAAGAGAAATTATGAACCAAGAAAAATATATCCAGCAAAGATATCCTTTATATATGAAGGAGGACATACAGAAACTGAGGGAATTTTCTAACACACCACCTGCACTACAAGAAATACTGAAGGAGGCTATTCGACCTGAAACAAAAAAGCAAGAGAATACAAAACCATGCATAGTATTATGAACAGAAAGACAGAAGCAGGAAATGGCAACCCCTACACTAAATAGGACACTGTACACTTAAACATAACATACAGGGTAAAGAAGAAAAAAAACATTAAAAATAAAAAAGAGGAAAAAGGGCCGGCTGAGTGGCACGTTGGTTAAGAGTTGGCTTGGGACGCCAGCTCTGAGCAGAGGACCCTGGTTTGGATCCCACATTAGGGCCAGTGATGCTGTGCCCTCTACAGCTAAGATGGTGAACAACAGCTCGACCTGGAGCTGGGCTGCCGTGAGTCGCTGGTGACAGCACAGGGTGCAGTGGGGCTATCCGCAGCTGGCGTGCTCTTTCGTGAGCTGCTGTGAGCAGCCATCTGATGGCCAGCGA
>NW_017731687.1:0-3068 GCF_001890085.2 Hipposideros armiger
ACAGCTCCATTACACAAAGAGCTCAGACAGATTGTTGGTCCTGGTTAAGACTGGTGTTCAGGATTTGCTGTCAGAGAGGTGATGCTCGGACCTGGAACAGACTGGCCTGGGAGAGAGGAGACGAGGCCGCTGACATCCCTGAAGACCTGTGTGTGTCACAGGCTGGTCAAGCCCATGCCCTCCATTCCTGCTACACCCCTGTGTACTGAATGGGGGGGTGATCGCCACTGTACAGGGGAGGAGACCAGGCCTCCAAGACGAGTCATTCTCCCACTTCTCCCACCATTTCTAGAAACGGGGTTTGGTGCCCAGTGCAGATTTCCTCCATAGGAAGTTCCCCTGGCCTGCACACACGGGGCATGGGTTTAAAGGAGTCTGGGCGAGCGATATAGACTTCCTCTGAGGTTCAGCTTCTCAACTCTCAGATTGGAATATTTCCCCTCATCCTGATCACTTCTGCAGTTGCTGAGCAATTCAGTCAGAATAAATTGAGTGATCGTGTTATCTCTCAGCAAACCCGTATGTGCTGGGGACTCCCAGGACCACACCCACCTTTGGAGAATCCCTGGGACTCACATGTGGCTGTACTCACAGCCAGGATTTATTAGAGTGGAGCTTTAGGGCCCCAGACACAGGCGGAATCTGTAGGAAGCCATGCGAGGCTTCCTTATGCTTTGTCCCTCCCATGAGGTCACACAGGGCACACCCTTCCCCAGCAAGGACAATGCAGTATCCCATGTGCTGCCTTTCTGCCCAGGGAAATCCACTAGAGGCTCAGTGCCCAAGCATTTGACCAGGGCCGGCCACATAGGCACCCCTGCCTAGCACATACCAAATCAGACTTCCAGAAAGAAGCAGCATAACCATCCCGTCTCCACAGTCCAGCCACTGTGAGCCACACTTTCCAATTAAGGAAAGTTCACTCAGCGTAGGGAACTGGACACCAGTCAAGTTCCCAGAGACCAGCCCAGGGCCAGCCTCGCAAGAAGGTCTTTCTAAGGATGGCAGCCTCTGATCCATGCCCAGTCTTATCTGCACCCCAGGATACCAATGAGACTGAAAAGAGTGCATACAGGATGGTACCCCAGGACAGCAGGCACACGCCGGGCACGTCCCAGGCAAATGCAGACACTGGACCACAAAGCTGTACAACGAAACACTGTTTTGCCCGAACAGGTCCCACACGCACCTTAACTAGTCCAGTCTAACACACGCTGCCTAGAAGTGCAATCTTCAAAATCGAGTTCTGATCCCACATGCATGTTATCTGAAAGGAAGTTCCTGTATCTGGTGCTTAGGCAGAAATGACACGTTGTTCTTAGGAGAAAGGGCTTCTGAATCAAGGTATTTGCAAAACAAAGGTTCACGTTGCTGTGTGCTTTGTACTTGGCTGTGCATCTTTAACGAACGGTGTGCTCAGGTCACGACGTTTGAACTTGAATATTGCAAACAGGCCGGTAAAGAGGTTATTAGTATTTCTAGCTATCTGAGGCCCATTAAATCTGTTGCTTGTCAGAAAGAATATAGTTTAAAGTTCAGATGGCTTAAAATAACGAGCAGAATTCATTTTCAGTTCATTAACAGAGTTGTCAGGGTTGCCGGACAGGTGGAAATACAGTCAGTTTCACGGACCCCAGAGGGAGCTGCCAGGCGCAGGGAGGACCCTTCCTGGTGTCTCCGCCTTATCCATCCCTGTCACACTGCTCAGCAGTGCGCTCTCTAATTCTCTGATCTTTTGACATTGTCATTCCCTGGTGAACGAAATTTAATCAAAATATGTATGCTGGAATTTTACTTCAGCAGAAATAATGACACTCAGAAGTTCAGGTTTCTGAGCGAGCACGTTTATCACCAACGTGCATGATCTCAAGCCTGGTTTCTCTGGGGACCAGTCACCCTCAGGGGAGCCCATACAGGCAGCCTCAGCCTCATTCCTCCTCCCCGTGCAGGGCACCACTACACCTGGGCCCATGGGAGGGGCAACTGTGACCCAAAGGGCCCACCCAAATGCACACCCCATTTCCTCAAAAGCATTTCCGCCTTTTGTATCACTACCAGCCCAGGATGTACATGTACACTTCGGGGAGGATATATCTATGTCTATATCTATATCTCTATGTCTATCTCTCTATCTCTATCTACATATCTATATTGAAAGGAGAGCGAGATCATACATGTACATGCAGTGGTTTGAATGATGTACCCCACCCAAAAGATACATCTGCATCTTTACCCCTAGAACCTAAAAATGTGACCTTATTTTAAGAAAAGGTCTTTGCAGATATAATTACATTAAGCATCTCAAGATGAGGTCACCCTGGATTTTCCGGTTGTGTCCTCAATCCAATGGCAAGTGTCCTTATAAGAGAAAGGCAGAGGGAGATATGGGACAGAAGCAAAGGCCATGTGAGGACAGAGGCAGAGACGCGGCCATAAGCCCAGGGGCACCAGGGGCCCCCAGGAGCTGGAGGAGGCAGGGAGGAGACCCCCCCTAGAGCCTTTGGAGAGTGTGTGGCCCTGTGACACCTTCACTTCAGACTTCCGACCTCCACAACCATGAGGGAATAAATTTCTGTTGTTTTAAGCCATGGGTTTGTGGCAAATTTGTATCATCCATGAGACCACACACACACACACACACACAATGTACCTGTAACCAGCACAGGCCAAGGCACATAGTTTATATTCAATACACATTTGTTTCTGCTCTGTCCCCCAGCCTGGCTGCCTTGGTTCCCTGGAGCGAAAGCAGCTCTGAAAATTCAGCCCCCACCTGTACCAAATATCCATTATTCAATTTCACTGTTTGCACCAAAAATTCTTCCTTTTGTAAAGCCTCTTATTCTTGATCTCATCTATTATGGGCTGAATCATGTCCCCCCAAAATCCATATATAGAAGCACTAACGCCCTAGTACCTTAGAATGTGACTGTATTTAAAGAGAGGGTCTCCTGGAGCTGGGCTACCATGAGTCGCCGGCAATGGCGTAGGCTGCAGCGGGGCTGGCCGGCAGCAGGCGTGAGTTTCATGAGCTGCCGTGAGCCGCCGTGAGTGGCTGTCCAATGGCC
>NW_017731687.1:3213-18859 GCF_001890085.2 Hipposideros armiger
AAAGGACAGCAACTTGTCTGTTCCCCTTCCCTGATTCCCCAATGCTGTTCCCCTCCCCCAATTCCCCAATTAAAAACATTAAATTAAAAAAAAAAAAAAGAAAGAGTTAGCTTGGGATGCCAGCTTTGAGCAGCAGAGCCCTGGTTCAGATCCCACATTAGGGCTAGTAATGCTGCGCCCTCTTACAGCTAAGATGGTGAACAACAGCCTCACCTGGAGCTCAGCTGTGGTGAGTCACCCATGATGGTGTAGGCTGCAGTGAAGCTGCAGTGGGCTGCCATAAGCTACTGTGAGTAGCTGGAAGCCAGCGTGAGCTGCCAAGAGCCATGGTAAGTGGCCGTCCAGAGGCCGGCAACCAATCTGCCTCACCTGGGAAGAGCGCAATGATGGTGCCAACTTGGGCCAGTGAAGCAACGTCCTCCACAGCTAGATTGAAGAATAAAAGGACAGCAACTTGTCTGTTCCCATTCCCCAATTCCCCAACACTGTTCCCCTCCCCCAATTCCCCAATAAAATCTTTTAAAAATAATAAATAAATAAATAAATAAATAAATAAATAAATAAAGGGTCTCTAACAAGTAATTAAGGTGAAATGAGGTCACTGCGGTGGGTCCTGATCCAATCAGACTGGTGTCCTTACAAGAAGAGGAGGTAGGACATGTGCACACACAGAGCGATGAACATGTGAGGACACAGGGAGAAGCAGCTACGAGCCGGGGTGAGAAGCCTCAGAAGAAGCGCACCTCGCTGTGGAGTTTGATCTTGGACTTCCAGCCTCCAGAACTGTGAGAAACGAAGCATCTGTGGTTGAAGCGCCACCCCACCTCCCCGTCTGGGGCACTTTGTTATGCAGCCCAGGAGACTAACGCACCCACCCAGCAGCAGAGGAAGACCAACACGCCTGTCATTCTCTGAACCAGGACTTGGAGACTGTCACCGAGGTCCACCAAGCTTCATACTGAAAATGACGNAGAGGCTGGCAACCGATCTGCCTCACCCGGTAAGAGCGCAATGATAATACCAACATGGGCCAGTGAAGCAACGTCCTCCACAGCTAGACTGAAGAATAAAAGGACAGCAACTTGTCTGTTCCCCTTCCCTGATTCCCCAATAAACTCTTAAAAAAATAATAAAAAATAAAAAATAAAAGAAAGAAAGGGTCTCTAACAAGTAATTAAGGTGAAATGAGGTGACCACAGTGGGTCCTGATCCAATCGGACTGGTGTCCTTACAAGAAGAGGAGGTAGGACATGGGCACACACAGAGCGATGAACACGTGAGGACAAAGGGAGAAGCAGCTATGAGCCGGGGTGAGAAGCCTCAGAAGAAGCGCACCTCGCTGTGGAGTTTGATCTTGGACTTCCAGCCTCCAGAACTGTGAGTAACAAAGCATCTGTGGTTGAAGCTCCACCCCACCTCCCCATCTGGGGCACTTTGTTATGCAGCCCAGGAGACTAACGCACCCAGCCAGCAGCAGAGGAAGACCAACACGCCTGTCATTCTCTGAACCAGGACTTGGAGACTGTCACCGAGGTCCACCAAGCTTCATACTGAAAATGACGTCAGAAAGGGCCCAGAAATCCCTCATCCGGGCCCAACGAGGCCGAAAGATGGGGACTCATGTGGGGAAAAGGGAGCCCTTGGAGAATTCATTGCTTCAGCTGCCTCACATAGAATGGGGTGCCACCAAGATGACCTTGGGGTGGGCTGCCCGCACCCCAAAAAACCACGCACTGAAAACAGCCTTTCCACGCATCAGGCCCTGTGCTGAGATCTTCCCATGTAACTCATTGAATGTTCACACTGTTTCTTCAAATTGGCTGCTATCATGAGCTCACCCTCTGGGGGAGAAGCTGAGGCAGAAAGAGGTCGCAGCGCTGTGTGCAGAGTCGCGGGGGCTGGAAACCCAGGCGCCTGCCTCCCAGCATGCTTTTCACCACCGCCGCCGGCGGGGACTCAGAGAGGGGCTTCCGCCTGTCCAGGCCCTTCCTCGCTCCTAAACATTCCCCGGCGATTTATATGTTGATGTGATGTTTCTCCTTTAATCACCCAAGATCTGCTCACTTGGAAACTTGTTTAAAAACAACAGATTTTATTATTATTATTATTATTATTTTGGCATCAACTGCTAAAAAGACATCAAATGGAAACAAATACATTGGTAATAACGTTTCCAGTGGAAAACTAAACATTTTTGGACTAAAATGCAATCTTCTACAATGACCTTTCCCACAGCCCAGCAAAAAAATAATAGTAATAATTAATAAAGAAGAGAAAAGAGGGGCAGAATGCTTTTAACATACTTGATTCTAATTGACTTTGGTGTGGGGAGGGTTATGAAGGATCTCCTGTCTGGTGGGCTTGGTGAGGAGTCCCTGGTGTAGATTTGTATTTATACCTCTGTTCCTTCCAGCAGACACTAGAACCTTAGGATGGCAGGAGGGATCCCAGGTTCCTCATGTTCCCATGAGGAGGGATAGTTTTCTAAGCACAGTTCAAGTCTCGCTCTGCCTAGTTTACGCACTCCTCCCTGACGAGGTGGATGGACTTCCCAGCTTGGTACATTTGGGAAGAATCAATGCTCTTTTTCCTCTCGGTCTTGGCTACTTTCATTCAGATGTTCTCCTCGCCTCACGGCCTTTCCTGGCAGGGACGTGTGGGGACGCCTGATGAGGCAAATGTTCTGGTGTCCTGTGTCACATCTCTGTGGTCCACGGTTTGTTGCAGCTGTGGTGACAGTGAGTCGAGCTCGGACTCATGTGCCATGCTGCTGACTTTCCACTTGCTGCCTCAGGGATGTCTCTGAGCCTAAGGGACATTGGTTGGCCAGCAGAAATAGCAGAGAGTGACACCCCAAGAGGCCACACTCAGTCATGGGGACAGGATCTCGGGGATGCATCCCATCCTTCAGATGACAATTCTACTAGGGGTTCTGTATTTTTTTTAGGGAACCTGGAACTATCGAACTTCCCTTGCCGATAACAGTGACCTTGATAAGACACCTTTATGCCAGCTTCTTCTCCTTCCCACTCTGACTCATACTCCCTCATTTTTACTTCCTGGAATCACCTTCCAAACAATCTACCTACACCTCAGCCCTCATCGCAGTCCCTGGTTTGGAGGGAACCTGGTAGAAAGCACTGCCTGAACCTGCAATCTGCGAGCTGAGCCGTCTGCTCTGACACCAGGCAGAGTCCTCTGGCCTCTATCGCAGTAAAGCTTCCGTCCAGCCTCTATATTAACCTGGGTTTATTTCTGCAATTGCTCGGACCTGGCAGGAGATTTGTGCTCTTTGGGGGGATACCCAGAGACCACAGCATGCACAGATGTTTAATATATCCATAGCATTTTGTAGTTTGCAAAGTGCCCACGCATCTGTGATTTCAACAGTATGAAGGGAACACATACACAAAGAAAGGGTCTCAGAAAGGCCCCTACTTACCTATACAACCTCAGGCACATCACAAACTCACCTGGGCAAGCATTAAGTAAGATAAAGGGCATCAGAGAGAGAATGTTACCTTCAAAATGTTCACTTTGAACTGGAAGGACAGGAATAGAAAAATGTAAATTATTAGTGTTTGATGGAAAAAGTTAGATGGCCTTTAAACCCCCAGTATGGGGGTTGGGTAGGAGTCTACCTACCATGCCCTTGGCCTTGGGGCCATTTGGGTTCTGGCTGTACAACTTACTTGCGGTATGATCTTGGATAGGTTGCTTAACATCTCCAGGTCCTGGTGTCCACATCTGGGAAATGGGCACAAAGCTACTAAAATCCTTTCCCAAAGTGGAGTGAGGATAAATATTATGCAATGAAGTAGGTAAAGCAATTAACAATATGCTGGGTTCACATTGAGCTTCTAATTAACTCTAGGCAACTGTGTCAGTTGCCTATTGCTGTATATACATTACCGCAAAGCTTAGTGGTTTAAAAAAGCAATAAATGTTTGTTACGTCGCAGAGTTGCTAAGGATCAGAAACTTCGGGGCTCCTGGTCTGGATGGTTCTGGCTCAAATTCTCTCATGAGGGCTCAGTCAGATGTTGGCTAGGGCTGCAGCCGTCTGAAGGCTTGACTAGGGTTAGAGGACCTGATTCCAAAATGGCCACCCCATGGCTGGCACGTCCATGTCGGCAGCTAGCCGGACAACGCGGCTCCTTGCCCCAGGAACATCTCCATAGAGCTGCTAGAGTGTTCTCATGACATGGCAGCTGGCTTTGTATATGTCTCTGTGTGTGTATATACGTACATATAGTATATATAATATATGTATATGTATATATTTCTATTTCTACTCAAATATAAATTAAGATAAATCTTAGAATCACTGGCTCTAACCATAAAAGCAGAGAGGAGTGAGGTATCACAGGGGGTTCCCATGACTAAGTGGAGAAGTGGCAACTATATATGGAAAAGGCATGCCTGAAAGAGTGACATATTTGAAAGACAGATGGAAAGACCAATTGGATCAAAGCATTGGGTAGCAAAAGACACAGGCTGGAAAGGACATAGGGAGAAGTGAAAAACAGATGGGAAGTAGCCAAGGTTGCTAGGAGGTCAATGACAGATTACTGGGAGTGTCTGAGCAGGGGATGAACCTGATTAAAGTGGCAGTGACCAAGATGGACTTGGACACAGTGTAGCGGGTCAGTCTGAAAAATCCTGGAGGCAGAAGATGGGTCACTTTTTGCTTTTCATTTCTTATGAACAAGGGTATGTCATGGGCATTGCTTTACTTTAAGACCCCTTAAGAGAACATATTACACTCTGCCTTCCACACTAGTTGACATTAAGATATCTTGGCACTTGGAGAGGATACTTCTATGAGCTGACAGCCCAAGTGATTTTCTGCAATCCGTCATGACAGCCCAGTCTGGGCACATGTTTGAGGAAGTCTTGTGGTTCCATGTTGCTTTGCCACCTTTTCTTGAATCATGTCATCAGTATCATCTGAGGAGATTGCAGTTGCACAGCTATGAACAAGCGTCTTCTTAGTCCCTCACAGCCCACCCAATGGTGCCTGAACCGCATTTCCTGTTGATCTGGTTCCACTTCAGGAGCCCCAGAGCAAGAGGCAACATAATCAGGGGGGCAGAGCTTGTGCAATTGAGAGCCAGACTGGCTCGGGCTGAAAACCCCACTCACTTAATCCTATGGTTTGCATGAACTTCTGGATTTTTTGTTTTGTTTTAATTTGGTTTGGGGGTTTTTTTGTTTTCATTTTTCTTTTTGGAGAGAAAGAGAGAAGAACACCTGAAAAGGTTGTAGTACAGATAAAATGAAATTTACTTGGAAATTATCTTGCACGTGGTAGATGATAGCTTCCTTTCCTTTTGCTTGTCTTCTCAAGTCATATAACAGGACAGGAAAACACTGGAAAGAATTGGGCACTATTGTCTGAAGATAGTGACTAATTCCAGCAATAGTGGCATGCTCGAGGGCAGGTCTTATCCCAGAAGAATGCTACCGGCCAAGTGGGGTTTCCGGGACTCATAGCAATTCAGACCCTCTCCAGTTTATCCTGTGTTGTTCCCTTTTTAACCCACTTACTCATGACCTTCGAATTCCCCCCTAAGACCCTGGCTGTAACATCCTAAGCACATTGACTTATGCCCAACTCTGCTTTCAAATTCCATTTTTATCTATCTCGGGTGCTTAATCTCTGCCCTCCCCAGAATCTGCCCTTTATATGGCTTTTGATTCCAAGTTAAGGACTCAAAATCTATTCTCTGACATAAACCAAAGAAATTACCCAGTTCAAACATGCCACATAATGTGGGAACCACGCCCACAAGCTACTCTTGGAGAACATACAGGGTAAGAAGGAATTAAGCATTTGTCACTGAAGCCTCTAAGAGGTCAGGGCTGCTAGCCGTGACAGTAAAGTGTTGTCCCTTCTATGTAGAGATGTCAGAAAGTGTGGGCTCTAGTACTCACACTCTAATCAGCAAATAACCGATTCCTGGTCCCAGGGCCAGAGAAAGCCAATGACACTCCAACTACCTGGGAGGGTTTGGGATATTAGGTCTATTTCTGGATTTCAGATCTCACTGGGAGAAGTCTTATCTGATGAAGGCTGAGGGATTCGGAACCAGAATTCTGATGAACAGGAATCAGTTTGGACCAAGGGAAATGGTCTTCAGTGTGAAGTCTAAAGAACAGGGAGCAACTGGAACTGAGAACACAGCTGAAAGAGTCACATCTCCAAGGTCATCGGAGGGAGGGAAGCAACTGGGCAGAGAGCTGAAACCCCAGCTGATCCAGAGCCGAGGCCTTGAGTCAGGTCGGGGGGGGAGGGGGCCTTTCTCATACGCAGCCCTGGGTGTGTGGTAGGGCCGGACATGGGCCTGGTGGGACGTTGCTCCTCTGAAGCATGGTTTCTTCTTCCTGTAAAATGGAGATGATCACACCGATCTCATAGTCGGCATTCTTTTGTCATGTGCCTGCCAAATAATGTGCCAGCTTTGGTTCCAAATCCCTAAACCAGCTCTAACCGTGGGAAGCTTTCTTTGCATGAAGCCAAAATCTTCATGCCTGAGGTTTCCCATCCTTGGTTCGTGGTCTCCACATTCAGTTCCATGTGGGAAAAGTCCAGACTTTCCCACTGCTGGGTGTGAATGAGCAAGCTGACTCCGCCTTCCTGTCTCAGCTTTTCCTTCTGTGCAGAGAGGATGATAAAGGAATCTACCCCACAGAGCAGCTGTAAAGACTGAATGAGATAATCCAGGCAAAGGACTTAGCAAATGATTTATGCATGATAAGTGCTCATTAAATGTTAGGGTTTTTCTGTGTTAGGTTTCACATGGCAGCCTTTCAAACATTTGAAGACATTCATTACATAGGTTATCGCTGGGGACTGCAATTTGAGATGTAAATAAATTCTATTCACTTGCTCCAACTCTCCAGGCTTTTGGGAAGAAGCTCCCACTGGCCAGGCAATGCGCGGGGTACCATGATTAGCACAGAAAATGAATAAACACAGCCTCGAGCTTCCGTGAAAACTGGTGCGCCCACTTATCACCTCGAATACAGATTGGATGCCGGAAAGCGGAGCTGGACGTACAGATAAGC
Source organism: Hipposideros armiger (assembly GCF_001890085.2). Classification (NCBI taxonomy): domain Eukaryota; kingdom Metazoa; phylum Chordata; class Mammalia; order Chiroptera; family Hipposideridae; genus Hipposideros; species Hipposideros armiger. The sequence goes on from NW_017731687.1 coordinate 10,284, forward strand.
GAGAGGTGGACTTGGACCGCTGAGCAGAGCCATGGATAAGCAACTCGAACTGCTCGAGTCCCGGTGCTTTGTTCTGCCCTCCAGTGCACACAGCGCCTGGCCTCGCTGAGCAGGAGATGCAAACACAACCTTACATCTCCTTGGAGGACGCACAGTTCCTGTTAGGAACACCTGTTATTGCATATGTCCGGGAGAGAATTGGGAGACGGGGTGTAGTCTGGAATGTGCAGCTAAGTAGGTAGGCCTGTGCAAGGGGTTGGATTTTGTGTCCCCTGACCCCTCCCCCCAATTCATATGTTGATATCCTGATACCCAATGTAATGCCATTAAGAGGTGAGGCCTTTGGAAGCTAATTAGGTCACCAGGGTGGGACCCTCATGAGTGGGATTGGTGCCCTTATAAACGGTCCCCAGAGAGCTTTCATGCCCTCTTAGCACCACGTGAGGAAGTCAGCAGCCTATAACAATAACCCACCCTGGTCTTGAACCTCCAGAACTGTGAAAAATGGGTTTCTGGTGCTTATAAGCCAGCCCATCTATGGTATTTTGCGATAGCAGCCCAACTGGAGTAAGATGCCCTGTGATTCTGGGTAAGTGAGCAAAGGTCTCCCTTCACTCTGTTAGTGAGGGTGTGGACCAGATGTCCTCTAGACCCTTTCAATTCCCAAGGGACAGGCCTGCCTGGCTCCTGGGGGGGTTCAGAGCACGTCACGAAGACATGGCCGGCGTTGGCATAGAGGTGAAGGCAGGGAGTGGAGAAAGAAGATACAGAGACGAGGCATCTGACATCACAGAAACCTGAGAGAGGTGGCAATCGTTTCTTCAGACCAATTCTCACCTGACCATGAGCCTCTCTTGGGCTTGGAAGAGAGAGCACATATCAACCTGTCATTACCAAGGAGCCCAGCTCAGAGGGAACACCTGCTTTTGTTTTCCTTGAAAGGCTGAACCTAGAAATGGAGGCTGACTTCAGATAGTTCTGCTTTTTGTCTTGCAACCCCAACTGCCTCTCAAAAATAAAAGAGTGGCCCGAGCGCTTAAATCAAGGTGAGGGAAAACCCAGCCAGAACAAAGAATAAAATACACATTAGCCATCCAGTGAAATATCACACCACAATTATAAACCAGTAGGCTTGGAGATCTGCTGGGCTCTAAAGAGTTATTAGGTGTGGGTTTTAATGAGTTTCTGCAAAGGTTTGGGGCCCAGGGAGTGTTTACACATCTATTATCTGTCTCTCTTCTCTCTCCTGATTCAAACTTTCTTCACATTTTGACTTAGTGCTGGGAAATTGGTCACTGAAGCCTTGTCAGTGACACCTGCATTGTGCTGCTTTCAAATCACAGGTTCTCCCCCTCCACTAGGACACAATGTACCCAGTGGTTATTAACTCAGAGGTTCAAGGATGTCTCTGAGAGGGCAATTCCAGTAAGACTGATGGTGTGTGGATGAACACCAGCCCTCCCATCTAAGTGAAGATGGAGTGTAGAGAAACAGGGCATCTCAATCTCGGGGATTAATCATAGGTTTTGAATGCTAGGAAAAGTTTTGGAGCAGTAAATTTCATGTTGCTGTTATATAATCTACCAAATAAAACTCTGTTTGCTAACAGCCAAAAAAAGTTCAGTGCCAGTACACTCCAGGCACGAGTCCAATCATTGTGGATAATTACTGTGTTATCTATGCAGAGGAATTTGAAATTATATGGGAGCAATAAATTGCTCAGCTATCTTTGAGAATTCAGTTGAGTCCATCAGAAGGGAAAGAAAATTCAGAGTGCTCTGGATATATTAGAAAATTAAATATAGACATATTTGACTGCATTCTAAAAGAAATCTTAACCACTAGATAGAACGTGGTTTGGTTACTCTGGAAGTATTCGAATTGTTGCATTAGTCACGCAGACCCCAAATGAGAGATTATAGGAGACAGTCCTGGAGTTTAATCTTTTTAAGGAATAATATGACTATTAATTTTACATTATTTTTCAGAGTCTGAAGCTAGTTAATATGGAAAGGCTAAGGTGAATTGTGTGACCTTGAGCACATCCCTTCTTATTTTTTTATTGACCAACTAAGGGGTCTCAACTGGAGGAGACTGGAGGTCTCTCCCAGGTCCAATATCCAGAATGAAAAAAATAGTAATTGTTCTTCTTGGAAGAAGGGGACTCTGTACAGGAATTAAAGCACGTGGCCTTCAACAAGCCGCCTTTGCTCACCCAAAGTGGGTGTGTGGGAGAAAAGTTGTACTTAGAAGAATTTATAAGGGAAATGTCTGCAGCCATTCTTTCCAAAATCTTCTGACACTAAGTAATTACTTCCAATTCTTCAGAACTGTTTCTAAATTTGATTAGACCTCCCATATTCTAGGGCAGGGGTTTCTCACTTGGGGACTTGGACATGTGGGGCACCATGGATGTGCTTGAGTAATGCAAGGATTCCTGGGGTTGTATGCAAATGTTATGTACACCTGTACATACAGAAGGTGCCAAAAAAATGCATACAAGTGGACACTTTGATCAACGTTGCTCAAGCATTAGTTCTTCATAATCAGAACTGTCTGGATGCTGATGGTAATCACTTAGGGTACCTCTTATAATTGCAGAAGTCAGACATGACTTGTATTCATCTTTTGCTATCAATATGTATTGAGTATTACAATGTTAATAGTTTTTTTTCCTATCTTAAAATGTGTATACTTTTTTTAGCACCTTCTGTATATATGTACGTGTGCAAGGAATTATCCGTATAATCCTTCCCACTCAAGGGAAAGAGATCTGTAGATTTCATTAGGTTTCTAAAGGGACCCAGGACATTTAAAACATTTAGGAAGAAGTAAGGTTCTTATGGAAGGTACGTACTATGGACTGGATCGTGTCCCCCCCAAATTCACAAGCTGAAGCACAACTCCCAACTGGGGGCCTATTGGGAGACAATTAGATGAGACCATGAGGGTGGGGCCCACCTGGTGGGATTAGTGCCCTTATAAGAAGACACGCCAGAAAGCTTGCTTCCTCTCTCTTTGCTATGGTCATGTGAGGACACAGCTTGAAGACAGCTGTCTATACACCAGGAAGAAGGTGCCCCCTGGGGAACCAAATATGCCATCACCTTGATCTGCATTTCCCAGCCTCCAGAATTGCAAGAAAATACATTTTTGTTGTTTAAGCCACAAAGACGATGGTATTTTGTTAAGACGTCCCAGGCAGACTAATACAGTACAAAATGTTGACTTCATGAGAACTACATTCTAGGCCAATTTCTCTCACTGAGTATATCAATAATCTCAAATATAAAAACACGATTTCCTTTGAGAGGCAGAAATAGTATCACTTTGAAGGTCGAAACTCTACTTATATATCCCATATCATTTTGAAATGGAAAAGCATAAATAAATTGGTTTTGTTCTCCCTTCTTACTTTATGGATGAGGACACTGGAGGGCCCCTTGCTAGCTAATGAAGTCATTAGCTGTGGAGTGGTAAATGCCCACCCCACAAGACTGGGTGCTACTTAAAAACAAAGAGCTGAGAGTTTATGGTCTATCAGCGGTTCTCAACCTGTGGGTCACGACCCCTTTGTGGGTTGAACGACCCTTTCACAGGGGTTGCCGGGTACTCGTATGTGGGTCTGGAGACGGATAGAGGAGCGGTGTCTTGGTTCCTAAGACCATCGAAAATATGTATTTTCCATGGTCTTAGGTGACCCCTGTGAAAGGTTGAGAACCACTGGTCTATAGGATCTAACACTGACGTAACATGTAAGCATGTCCTACAATTTCTGGTTAATGGAATGAATCACGAAAAAATAAAAGCATGTGTATTTTAAATAAGGACAAATTATTTGTACTTGACTGGATTTTCTGCCTAGGAAAATTCATTATTAAAAAAGGCATTTTAATTGCTGCATTACAAATGAAGAATGTGACCCTGACAAGAAACTCAGAGAGTCACACAAGATCCCTCATGACTAGTAAGAAGCAGAAGCTGTATTTAATACCTAGAAGTTTATATTATAAAAAACTGACTTTTCAACTTGGTAAAGTGTCTTTCATTTGGCATCAATTTAAGAGATTTTTTTAAATCATAATTTAATTCTAAATGACATTACTTTTATGAGTTGAGTTCACTTTTTCATTTACTGTCTAGAATAATTTACATATTAGTTCCTCCTTGAAATCGTAAATAAATCACAGAGCATAGCATAGAAATAATTTCTAATTGTTTTAAATTATTTTCTTTGTTATTGTCTATTCATGTTTCAATTTTCTTTAGTCACTTTCAGTTCTATGTACAAAGGAGTCAGAAAATTAAGTTCGCAAACTTTCTACTGTGTGAGTGCATGGTGGAAAGTTTGCAAACTTAATTGTCGAACTTTTTCATATATTGTAAAACAACTTAATAAATATTTATTCAATGCCCCCTGTGTGTTGTAACAGTGTGTGTTTCATTTTTGTTTTGTTTTATTTGGTACTGGAGGTACCATTACAGGGACTGACTAGAATCTTTACCTTTAAAAATGTTGCATCGAGGACAATGAGGAAATAAACTGGCAATTAGAATACAGTGTCCTCCGTTCCTCATTACATTTTTAGGAGACCTTACTACATAGTGTTTTCTTATGATATTAAATTGTGTGTTTGTTATATTCTTCTAATCTCTAATTTTGTGATATTTTTTCTTGATTAAATTTGCCAAATATTTATGTCTTTACCTGAAGATTCACTTTTTAAAGTTGTTTTGCAATTGTATGAGTTTTAACCGGTTAGTTAATAAGTTTACCTTTTTCTCTGTTTTCCTCTCTACCACTCTACTTAGGGTTTTAGTTGTTATTGTCTTGCTTTTTAGTATGCGTTCCTTCAATTATTTTCAGTCAATGTGTTTTATTTCTGTAAATCACTGGGCTGGTAATAATTGAAGACAGACTCTAAAACAAAGAAAAAAATCATCTTTAGGCCTCCAGGCAAATAATATTGAAGAAGACATAAAGCAGGGGATGGGGCTTCCGCCTAATTAATAGCCATCTGCCTCTCCTCCCAAGAGGAGAGTATCTTAGATGATACTCTTACAACAGGCATCGATGTCCTGAAGAATCTTCTGCTGGGTTCTGGAAAGCATGCGTTTGGCATCAGCTAGATGGGTCGGGTTCCAATTCTGAATCTGCTATGTCAGAGAGGATTACCTACCTGTGCCTCCTTGCCTAGCCTCCTTCAGTTTCTCTTTCTGCTTTAATAACAAATAAAGTTCACATCACCAACCTTGGAAGAACGACATAAAATGTAAAGAAGAGGTAAAAACTCTGTCCACAAACTCAGGCATAGGAGCTCTCCTTTCTTTAAATCGAATTAAATATGACTCCTCAGCCAGCCTGGTGGGAAATTCAATCTCAATGAGTGCAGGACTTCACCATCTGCTGGGTGTGTTCCAGAGCCTGGAGTTTAATTGGTGCTTAGAAAGAGGAGTCATAACCTATGACCTTCAGGCCACCCTGGTTGCTCTGATGTTCTCATTGTCTCCACTCGCTGTGGCTCCTGGGAGTCTGATGGCTTCACTGCATATCCAGGTGCTTGCCAACATTTAGCTAATGGATATGCTCCCCCTCGTCTGATGGGGGCTGCTGCAGAACCAAGCTGATCACAATGGAGGGACATAGTGGCCTCCACCTTCCGGGCGGCTATCTCCTTTCCAGGCTTACACAATCACTTCGCCTTCTCCCCTTTTATTTTCTTTATTTTCCCCACTTTCCCTCTTTGCCCCCAAAGCTCCACCATTTCCCACCCCTTCTCTTCCACTGCAATGCTTTTCAATGAGCCCAAATCTTTACAAAGTACAAAAAGTGACATTAATTTCTGTTTTTATGTGGGGAAAAAACAATTGTTGATAGCCTGTTCACAACTTGAATTAGGAGTCAGTCAGGATATAGGAGGAATAAACATCAATGAAAATATTTTACTCATTTAACTTGGCACATGGGCTGGCCACTTGAAAATATATGCAGAGCCTTCCTGCTTTCAAAAATAATTCAGTGATTTATTTTGATGGATACAGAGTTTTAGTTGGAGATGAGGAAATGTTATGGAGATGAATAGTGGTGATGATTACACAGCAATGTGAATGTGTTTAATGCCACTGAACCTAGTGCTTAAAAATAGTTAAAATAGCAAACTTCATGTTTTGTATATTTTACCACAACAAAGGGAAAAAATCAGTGATTCCTTACTTATACACAATAAAAAACAGTTCTTCAGGTGAACAGTCAAAGTTCTTCAAAACCTGCCTCACCTCACCTTTCCAAACATCCTTCCATTATGCAACTCGTATCTCCTGTGATGGATGTGATGATGTTGTATGAGAAACAACCTCAACATTTCAGTTCCTTACAAAAACTAATATTTACTTCTCACTTATATCAGGTGCTAGGGTTCTGGTGTAAGCTCTGGGTTAGCTCTGGATGGCCTAAACTGTCTTCTGATTCCAGGACTCAGAAAGAGAGAGTTGTATCCTGAAAGTGACATTCTCAAGGTGGAAGGCAGGATAAGAAAGCTGGTGGACTGGGGGGAACTCCCAGTGGCGCTATAGGCTTCTTCTGCTTAGAAAGAGCACATCAACACCCCTCTAAACCCATTGGCCAAAGCACTAGGCACATGTCTAAACCCAGCAACCATCAGGCAGGGAAACTCACTGCCCCCATGCAGGTAGGAAAGGGCAAGTTACTATTTGCTGTAAAACAATAAAATGTACTGCTGTACATACTTCTGGACCCAAGTCCTCACTCCCCTTCCTTCCACACACACAAAAATCTCATCTAAAAATGTCATCAGACTCAAGATCTAGGATCTCATGCTGGTTTCCACATCAGATCAAGATGGCTGCTTTGATCCAGAGACCTATAAACTAAGAAGACAGGTGATCCCTCTACATTCCCACAATACAGTGGATGGAACAGAGACAGGATAACCACAATCAACACTCTCATTTGTAAAGGGGAAGTTGAGGAGGGACATAGCAATTTTTAAATTCTCTTGGGCACATACTATGAGGGCCACCGTCGTAAGGTAGGGAATGTGCCCTGATTGTCCCCTGGTTCTTCCGCCTGGGCAAACTACCCAATGCTTTGCTCCTCTGGCTCTTAAATCCAAACTAAGTCTGTCTCTTCCCATTATCCTCATTGACCACATCTAGAGGACATTGGAGACCGCCCTTCCTGGGGCATACACCGCTTTCTCAGCAGGCTTTCTGACCATAAGCAGTTGGGGTCCTGTGGTAGCCCTTTTCCAGGATGTCCCCTAATGATCCCACCTGGTATATATGCCCTCATATAATCCCTTGTCACATTGTGTCAAGGTTAGCCTGTGCGACCAATAGCATACTGGATAAGTGATGGCACATCATTTTCAAGACTAGGTCATAAAAATTTATGTAGCTTTTGCCTTGTTCTCTTATATCACTCACTCTGGGGGACACTAGCTCCCATATCATGAAGACATAGCAAACATCCTTATGGAAGAGCCTATGTGACAAGGAACAGAATCTTCCTGCCAATAGCCCTGGGAGTGAGCCACCTTGGAAGAAGACCATCCAGCCGCAGTCAAGCCTTCAGATGGCTGCAACCAATGTCTACATTAATCAACTTTTATTTTGATAATTCTTAATAAAAATTATCAAAATTGTAGTGATTTTTCCATAACAAATGTTTATTTCTTGTGGCTGTGTATCTGTTACTGCATCTCTGCATTTCTGGTGGATTTAAATCTGCTCCACGTGTCTTCTCCCTCCACGGTCCAGGCTGCAGGAGCCACCTCTCTGCAGCATGTGTTATTCACATGTGAAAGTCAAGAGCACAAAGCATTGGTGTAAACTCACAGGGCCTCTTCAACCCTCTGCTCAGAATCTTCATTGTCTAAAAGGTACGTAACTGACGTTACACCTGCATTTCTTCCTCTGGCTTAAGTATGTCACGTAACCAATAGCAACAGGGAAAGGAACATAATACACGGGTGGGGTGCAGGGCAGAAAAGAAGTGTTTGCTGAACAACTGCCGCCTACCATACCTTTTGCCCCGGGTATGTTTTGCTATGGAACAAACCACTACAAAACTTAATGGCTTCAAAGAATGACATTGTGTTCTATGTTTCTGTGGATTAATTGAGCTGCTCTGGCTACTCTGTGAGGTCTCTTGTGCAATCGTCTCAGATGATTGTTGTGCCTAGCCATTGGAAGGTGTCTTTATTCACAGGTCTGTCCCTGGGCAGAAATGGCTAGAATGGTTGGGGACCTACACAGTTCCTGGGGTAACTTGTGCTTCCTCACAGCATGGTGGTCTTACAGTATTCAGACTCCTTGTATGGTGGCTGTCTCCCCTTAAGCAAGCCTTCCAACAGAGAGGAAGTGGAAGCTCCTAGTCTCTTAAGGACTGAGCCTGGAAAGTGGCACAATGTCATAGCTACTATCTGCCAGAGGTCAAATCCATCACATTGCCTGCCCAGGTTCATGCAAAGGGAACTGTTCAATGAGAGAAGCAGTTCTTGGCTAGTTTGTGGCTCTTGAAAATCTCGATGTGCTTCTGGCTCTGACCAGCAGAA
>NW_017731687.1:22059-24490 GCF_001890085.2 Hipposideros armiger
TGACCCAGACCATTTTCAAAATTTAGATCCCTGGTAGAAATGATAAAATGGAACAAAAATTGTTCAAAGACTATCAAGAATAGGGTTCAATTCCCAGATCCGGACTATCCCAAACAGGTACCTTGAGAAAGTTAACTACTCTTCATGAGCAATGAGGCCATTAGATGAGAAGTGACATCACATCAAGGCTGACTTGGGTGGCTACCTGGGCTCTCAGCCATGCAACCTTACACAAGTGACTTCACCTGTCTGGGTTTCCAAGCCTAGTGTACATAAACAGGAGCATGGGACCCAGGGATCACCAAAGCATCTTGCTGCTACAAAATCCTACCAGTTCTAGCTCATAGCAACATATATACTTTATTATTGTCATTGTTAGTAACTTGCTCCTTACCACTGAGTTTAAGTTCTGACCTTTCTTCACGTATCTCTCCCATACATACTCAAGTCCACCAATGAATGGTCTTTTCCCACCCTTTAAAATAAACACAAGTCTGTGCTAAACCTGTTTACAGGTGCTGGATCCATTGTGCTGCACCAAGCTTTTGAAAAATGGACTCATCTTCCACTCCTGTCTGTTTCTGAGCACAAACAGATACAGATGTGTCTTTCTCAAGCAACGGGAGATGTTGTTCATGGCCAGCCTCTTTTGTAGCTGTCACCATGATGGCCTGTAAGAAACAGATGGGCTGATGGAGAGCACGGACCTGAATGCTTTGTTTTCACTTGTTCAGTTAAAGGGAAAAAGCATCGCTTAGGCCATCCTGTTGAGCTATAGATCTTCTCCTGGTTGGTTTTCTGGTTGTAATAAGTATTGATGGCAGAGAAGGGAAGAAAGAGAAATGACCAAGAGGCTGATAGCCAACTAGAAACATTTCCAAGGAGTACTTTCACCTTAGAGGGATCATAATGCTTTAGTACCTGGTCCTCAACATTTCAGGTTTAGAAACTAGCTGTACCCAGGTGATCAAACTCAAGAAGACTAGTATTTTCTAACCAGACACACAGGATGTTGGTGAAAATAGCTTTTTTGTCTACATATTGGCTTGGATTCTGGTAGGTGGTTGATATGCAATGGTTAACAAGGTGTACTCTTTGAACTCAAGAAATGTTTAGGCTCACAGGGGAATACAGTCAAGTGAATAGAAATGTGCAGTGCAACGCGATGTATGCCCAGAAATAAGCCAGAAAGAATTGTAAGAAGTTTATTATTGTTAGAACCTGGGGTACAAATTTAAAGAACAAAGTGATGTTGGAGAAGTCTAAAGTTCTGAAAATGCTTCTAAAATGTGATAAGGTTTATGAACAGGTCAACACAGTCAGCTCTTCATTTTGGAAAGATCCTTCTGGATATAGTCTGGAATCTGGCCAAGGTGGACCCAAGGGGAAGAGAAAGCCGTCCNCGTGCATGGGTCCCCTACAAACCAGTGCTACCAGCGAGGCACAGCCAACACCTCCCATTAGAGATGCCCCGCAGGAGCCAGGGGACATCTGCTCTTCAGAGCTGGAGACCCAGCAAAGAGTATTCACTCATCTAGCTTGAGCTCTGGGCTGATCGAGAGATAAGCAAGTCTTAACGGTAGATGAGAGAATAAAGCACTGCCTTGAGTCCAAGTGAACATCATCTCAGAGAATGTGGAATATACATCAACCCCGCAATTAGCTAGACTCATCCAGCAGTCACAGATCATTCTGGACCCAAACAATATCCCCACTGGGCAGGACAGAAGCCGTTGCTGCCTGGAAGAGCAATGAGTGGTACATTCTCCCTACAGGGACTCAACCCAAGAGGGAGAGGGGAACAAGGAGCAGAGATCTGCAGGATGCCCCAGGGAGGACCAGGCCCTAACTTCCAGGTGACCTCCACGGAAGAAAACCAGGCACTGAGCAGGTGCCCACTGTCAATGGGAGAACAAGCATTGTGCTGGGCTGGATGCAACTTGCTGCTTCTTCTAAACTCTAAATTTCTAAACTCAGCCTTGGAATTAAGCCATCCCTCTCCACCAGGAGAGGAGAGAGTCCCAGAGGCAGAGAGGGGCCACAGCATTCAATCTGTGGCACTTTCTGCCTGTGGATAGAAGGTCTGCAGTGGGGAGGAGGGGCTTTCCTGTCCCAACATCAAAGATGGCCCAAGTATTTTCTTAAATGAAATGCAGAGAACTGGGAATTAGGAAGCCACAGATCTAATACACTCTGGGTCTCAGACTCCTCACCTGTTGTTTATTACCACATTTATGGAGTATTTCAGCTGAGGCAGGCACCGTATTAAACAGAGCTGGGGTAAAATATGGATAGAGTCCAGCCCTTTCACCTTGAGACACTAGAGAGGAGATGGCCATGTAAACACCATGATTTCTAAAGTCTCTTGAACCTTCTGCAATTCTAAGTTTTATATAGAGGCCATCAGCGTGTGGGACAGCAGCTCCAAGCG
>NW_017731687.1:29040-31992 GCF_001890085.2 Hipposideros armiger
AACTTCTCTGGGTTTGTGTTTTCTTATCTATCAAATGAGACTTTGAATATTTCATTAAGTTTTTATAAGAAAGATATAAAGTAACATATTTAAAAGTCCTGTATGAACTATAAACTGATCTATGAATGGAAGCATTAGGCAACAGTTATCCCATCTAGCCAGCCAAGTAATTTTGCTCTTCCAGAAAAGCCTGGGAATTCCAACTGACATTTTTCTAGCATCATGTTGCCTAATCAGGGGCAGACACAGCCACTGTGTTTCCACCACTTCTTTTGCAACTTTGAAAGTAAGACGTACCAAGCTCCCCCATCTGATTACTGTGCTACCCCGTAAGCTGATGTGATTGGAAATCAGTAGCTGGAACTCATGAGGGCCATTCAGAGATCATCTTTAGAAATGTATTTTAAAATGGTCTCCTGTGTGGGTTTTCCTTAAAGTGATTGCATTTTTATTGAAAGCAGAATGATTTGGGAAATGAAAATCATTTATTTGGGAATCTTGGCAGTGCAATGATGTGTATGTGAAGAAATGGTGGGTCTACAATCTGTAGTGTATATTTCCATGGGCAAAATTGCCCATCTGTCATCTATAGCAGGCATTGCAACCTTAAGTCAATATTCAAGTTGCTTTCATTCCTTACTTGAATGCACAAATGCTAATAACTTTACTGTTTTGATTCAGAAAAATACTTACGGACATTTTTTGTTAGATAAAAACATAATATTTAAACAAGGGAGTTTGATTTAATGTAATTCAATTTAATAAGCATTTTCTGAACCACTTTCACATGCAAATACCTGAGACATAATAACTGGAAGAATCACTACTCTAACCTTATGTGCAAATTACAGTTTAAAATCTAGTTGCCCGCAAACAGATCACCTAATTTAACCCTGACAACTGCCTTGAGAGTTAAACAATTTAAGCATTATGCACTGTGTAGAGAGAGAGAAATCGATGTGTAGGGCAGGGGGAATTAAAATGGATGAGTGGAGTATGATATCTCAAATGCTGTACTAGGCAGTTGGAATGTTTCATTGTCCCAACAAACTTACAGTCTAGTCATCTTTACTACTCCCATTTTATTAAAGAGAAAGTTGAGTCTCAGTGATGTTAAAGGATTTGTCCAAGTTCTCACAACTCAAATATCCCAGACTGTTTGGTTCCAATTAGAGGTGACTTTTTATGCCAACGGGAACCATCAAAATGATGAATCACAACTGAAACAGAGAAAGCCACTGACCTCATCCCAATGTAACTCAGAAGCTGAGCTGCTTCTGAAACAAAGGCAGGCAGGCCCCTGCCCTGACACCAGTCCCTCCCACTGTGGAGATGGGGTTGTCAGTTCTNTAATAACACATCCATAATCCATAATTATTTTCTGAGAAACTTACCTTTGGGAAAACCATCGTTGCCTTCACAGAGCTTGCATTCTAATGCCATATAAAAGGAACAAATAAAAATGAAATGTGGTGGTAGAAAGTTTTCAATGCTGTGAAGGGAAGCTGAGCATCTCAAGTGAGGAGAGACGTGGCACAGGGGCTGGGAGTACCCTAGACTGAGCAGCCTCTGAGGGGCTGACAGGGAGCAGAGAGCTCTGCTCTTCCTGAAATCAGCGTCCCTGGGCAGCTGGGTGAGTGAGCAGAGTGGGAGAAGAGGATAAGAGATGGTGTGCTCTGGCCACGAGAACCTGGCTATACCACCTTCACCCTCACCCCGGGAAGCCCTGCCCAATGACCAGAATTCCCATCTCCCCTTTTCTTTGGTTGTGTTGGATAAACAGGAAAAGGGGCTGGTTGGTAGGAGGGTTCCATGAAGATCGCCTCTCCCACATGCTGAACAACAGCAGCCGCACGTATTGAGACCTTACTCTATGGCAGGCCTTGGGTAAGGCTGTGTGTCTACTAGCACTCTACCTCTTCAAATCTATCCAGGGCAGTTGCTTTGGAGCAAATTCCTTGAGCTGTCCAAGTTGCAAGTTTCTTGTGTGATGCAAGGATTTAGGTGGCAAATAGTAAGTGAACAAGCAAGGAATGGAAGTTAGATTTCTCTGATTCCGAAGTCTGTGCTTTGCGAGGTATGAGAACCAGTATTGCAGGCTGGAGTGTTCAAATAATCAGATCCTGTTCCTTCAAAATTGTTTTACTTCTCCACGGAATGAGCCCTTCCGCATCTGGGGGTGTCAGGTGAACATCAGATGAGCGCTGAGAGTCAGCTCCAACCTCTCCTCCTTAGGAAGCCTTGTCTCACCTCTATAAAATAAAAGTCTCTCACCTGCATCCACAAGCATCAAAGACAGCANTGCTCCTGACCCAGGAAATTCTTAGCATTCGAGTTGCCAAATGAATTGACATATGATTCATGAGACCAATCATAATAATAATTTGCCTGAAAGCCTTCAAAGGCCTCCCTCTGATCTCAGCATCTAAACTAAAGGCAGCTTACAAGAATATGTACAGCCTGACCTACATCCCTCGCATGGCTTCTCCCCTTGAAATCTGTGACCCAACTGAACCAAATTTCTTTCCCTTCCTTAAAAACGTGATGTGCTATCTTTCTTCTACATGGGCCGAAACATGACTCCACCTGGAACCCTTTCCACCCCTCCCCTGCCCTTCACACTTCTTTGCAGTGGGTTTTTCCCATTCGTGGTTTACAGATCAGATTAGCTGTCCCTCCTTCTGGGAAGCTCTAGGTTCCCTCGTGTCCTGCCTAGGTCCTCACATGGCCCCTGTCTCTGTGTCCTAATCTAGCTTGTAAGCCTCTGAGGATGGGGCCATGTCTGCCCTATTCATCACTACACCTCAGTGCCTGAACAAAATGCATTGACTCGTGTCTAGCGTTTCGCATCTGCATGTTAGACATTTTCCTTAACCTTAAAATCGGGCTGGAATTCAGGGGAGCTCAGAAAAGGGTTATTATCCCCATTTCACACGTGGGCAAACTGTGCAT
>NW_017731687.1:37319-38423 GCF_001890085.2 Hipposideros armiger
GCTGCAGAGAGCAGTAAGCAGCTGCAGGGGGTCTGTTTATCGGGTTAGACATAGTAAGTTACATCCTGTCAGGCACTTCTCTAAGTGCACAAGCAGGTTACATTTTGTTATGCACTTTGCAGAAACTCCTGGGGCTTCAGCTATTCTTTTCTCTTCTTGGATCAGTGGGGGTGGAGCGTTCCCTGAACTGTTCCCCAGGCTGTGAGGACCCTGTCAGTTCACAGCCTGCTCTCCACAATCCTTGATCTCTTCCTTCCTTCCTTCCTTCCTTCCTTCCTTCCTTCCTTCCTTCCTTCCTTCCTTCCTTCACCCCCACACCCTCCTTTCTTTCTAATCACTCATTAATTATTTACACATTATGCCAAGCAGTGTTGATGAACAAGACAAGTGAGGTACTTACTTTCACAAAGCTAACTTTCTTATTTAGGGAAGTTGGACTTTATGTAAACAATTAAATAAGATTTTTGTTTCAGATTAAGTAAAGAAATAAGTAAAATGATAGGCAGTAATGCGTCATGGGTCACTTTGGTGACATTCAGGAAAGGTCTCTCTGATGGGGTCACCTTTAAGCTCAGAGAGCCAGTTGTGGGGAGGTCATGGGTGTGTCAGTTTCCTGTGGCTACTGCAACAAAGTACCACAAACAAGGTGCTTAAACGACAGGCATTTAGTGTGTCATAGGTCTCGACACTAGACGGCTGAATCAAGGTGTTGGCAGATGTCGTGGTCTGAATGTGTGTGTCCTCCCAAATTCGTATGTTGAAGTCCTGACTGGGATGGTGTCAGGAGGTGAGCTCTTTGGGAGGTGATTAGGGCATGAGTGTGGGGCCCCCAGGAGCAGAATCAGTGCTGTTACCAAGAGGCCCCGGAGTTCTCTCACTGCTTTCTGTCATGTGAGGAGACAGCCCCTGACAGTGCTGACACCCTGATCTCAGACTTCCAGAGCTGTGAGAAATCAAGTTCTATCTTTTGTAAGCCACCAGTCTATGGCACTGTATTATAGCAGCCCAAACTCTCTAGAGCTGTGAGGTGGAATCCGTTCCACGCCTTTTCTCCTAGCTCCTGGGAGCCTCGTGTCTTCCCTGGTGTATAGGTGGCCACCTTTC
>NW_017731687.1:41633-44669 GCF_001890085.2 Hipposideros armiger
ATTAAAAATGCATCTAAACAACATGGAGGTATTTGCTCTTTTTCTCAGTTTTTCCAACAAGGACTCATATGACATCATCCTTTCAAAATGATGCCTGTCTTAGAAGGGAGTCTAGATGGGGGGTCAGTTCAGTGTAGCCATGAGTCCTGATCTAGAAATAGAAAATCTGAGTCCGTGGTCCAGACTCACTTTGGACAACCTACTTCACATTTCTGGTCTTAAATTCTGCACATATAAAGGGATGCTAACAATATAGGTGGACATAATTCAATACTACATCAATTATCTCTTTTGAACCTCACAACAACTTGCTAAGGTGATTGCAGCAAGGACTATTAGGTACAACCCAGGTGTCTGTTCCTTCTACAGGAACTCTTTAAGTCTGGGGACTGCCTGCTGTTTTTCATTATGTAATCTGGATACTGTCAGTGGCTGGCACATAATGGCGTTTCTATAAATGTCTGTTGGCTAACAGACTATTCAAAAACATTTAGAAAAGAACGCCTCCCCCTACACAGCTTTTGAGCTATTATAAAAATTTGGTGTCATTTTCTGTCCCATGTTAATCAGTTAAATAAATGCCCACTAGTGTAGAGGGTGTCAATACAATTATTTAAATCCATATCATCCCTGAACTTGACTTGACATTTAACACAGAAGGGAGGATTAGCAAGATAACCATAGACAGTGATGGTCTGCCAATTGCAGACCACGCCAGGCACTGTCCTAATCCAGTGTCCATATATAAAACCCCACGGCCTGAAATTCATTGATTACTTTGCACTGACCCCTCCGCTGAACTTTAAACTCATATAGGCACTGCCTACATGTATTTCCATCTGGTCATCTAATAGACGTTTCTTACTTAGCACATCCCAAATGGAGACCCCAATCTTTCTCCCGAAACCTGCTCCTTCCCTAAATGACCCCCATCTCAGGAAATGACAACTCCATTCATTAAGTTGTTTCTGGTCAAGAACTTGGGAATTATCCACAATGGCTCGCTTTCGATTAGTACGACCCATTCAATTCCTCAGCTCTTCCTTAGGCTCTACTTGGAGAATTACCTGGAGCTGGACCATTTCTCTTGTCCGGCATGACCACCATCCGTCACCACAGGCCACCATCATGTCTCTCCAGCACTGACAAAATAACCCCAATTGTTCTCTCTGCTCTCCCATAGTTGAAACATCTGTTTTTGTCTCCTCCGTCTTCTGATTCCTCATATTTCAAAACCTTACCCTTAATAAGCTCCCACCTCAGTAGACCATATGCCATTCCTCATATATGCCAGGTGTGTGTCTGTCTCAGGGCCTTTGCTTTTACTGTTTTCCCAGATGAAGACTTGGCCTGTGTTGTCTATGCTGGATTCCTTGGGCCTAAAACAGTGCCTGTCTATGGAAGGTGCACGATCAACGTGTTGAGTAAATGAAGTATATACTATGTAGACGATACAGAGTTTGGGTTTTATTCTAAATACAGTGAGAAGGCATCCACACAGGGAGTGGTGTGATGGGGTTAGCTTTTTCCAAGGTCACTCCTGCTGCTGTGCAAGAGAATAGACTGGAAACAGGCAAGGGTGGAAGCAGTTGGGAGCAAGATTCGAGCTTGGGTGGCATATTAGTTTCCCAGGGCTGCTGTGACAAAGTCACACAAACTCAGTGGTTTAAACAACGGAAAAGCGTTTCCTCATAGTCTTGAAGACTAGAGGTCTGAGATCGAGTTGCCCGCAGGGCTGTCATCTGCTGGAGGCTGTGAGGGGGAATCTGTGCCACGCCGCCCCGCTGGCTGCAGGGGTTTGCTGGCAATCTTTGGCATTCTTTGGCTTGTAGAAGCGTCACCCCCCCATCTCTGCCTGCATCTTCTGCATTCCTCCGTGTTTGTGTCTGTCTCCAAATGTCCCTTTTTATAAAGACACAGTCATATTGGATCAGGGCCCACCATAAGGAACTCTCTTTTTAGCTTAATTTCCTCTGAAAAGACCTTATCTCCTAATCAGGTCACTCAAGGCACTGGAGGTCAGGAAGTCAACATACAAGTCAACCCATCATAGAGGGGATGGCANGTTTCCAAATGAGGTCACATTTACAGGTACTGAGGGCTAGGACTCTTGGTAGGAGGTAATTTCCCCCGTAACAATGGGTAATATTTATTGCTGAAGTAAAGGAACCTCAAGTGCAAACTCCCTGTTTTCAGGCATGTAGCTCCTTGAAACAACAGTCTGTACAACATTCATTCAGGTGTACCTGTGCCTCGTGCACAGACAGGGCTACAGGTGCCAAGGGCGATGGGCAGGCTCAGATATAAAGACCTGGCTCCCAGAGCACTTGCTCTACGACTGCCGACAGCTCTCTGCCACTCTGAAACTTCCCTCACATTCCAGAAAAAAAAAAAAATCACATCTCGCTCCGAGTGACTGAACATGTTAATGCATATAAAAGTGCTTGTTAAACCACTCAGTGCTATAAAATATTAAAGAATATAATTTCTAAAAACTCAATATAAGTGGAAATTAATTCCAAGCCTATCACACAACTGGTCCGTGTTAATGATTGGGGATAATGGAGTTTGTTTCCTATGAATTCTGGTAGGAACTCAGCTCGGCCGCCTACAGAGTCATCTCCCGGTTCCGTCCGGAAACACTTGCCTCTGAGCTCTTGACTTTGTTTCGTCATTGTTGTTGCAGTTGTTTATAATTTGGGGTCTCAAAGCCCCAAATTACAGGGACAACATGACAGAATGATAAGGGCTTGGATCCTGGAGCTGGACAGCCAGAGTTTGAATCCTGACTGTACCACTAACTCACTGGGTGACCCCGGGCGAGCCACCTCACTTCTCTGTATGTCACAGCGTTCCCATCTGTAATAGCAGTAGGAGAAAATAGCAGTACCTACCTCACAGGGCTGTTAAGGCTGTTAAATTGACTGTGTAAGACACATGGAGTGGCACCTGCACAAACACACCTATAATATCTTGCTGAAAAAGAGGAACAAGCAATTGAAGAGCTTAATGGTACTTTCACCGTCGTGCAGGTGA
>NW_017731687.1:47559-78731 GCF_001890085.2 Hipposideros armiger
CAAGTCAACCCATCATAGAGGGGATGGCAGCTGGATGAGCAAAGATGGGGAAATACCCACCAGGGCATGTTTGGAAGACGACATGCCAGGACTTGGGAGTGACTTCGATGTGACAGTTGAGGAACAAAGAGGAGTCAACCTCCTGACTTTCATATTTAATAACTGGTTTGAAAACTGTGTGGTTTACTCAGAAGGGGAAGACTGAAGCACAAACAGGTGGGGTTTTTTAATTTAATTTTATTTATTTATTTTTGCACAGCGTTGTTTGAAATGCCTTTGCGATGTCTCGTAGGGATGTCATGTGGGCAGTTGGACACGAGTCTAGAGATGAGATGAGAGAAGTGGTGAGGTGGAGGTCTAAACTTGCTTCCGCCAAACACAGACAGCATTCAAAATACGGAGAAGCAAAGGGGCCCGAGCCTCTGCCTGGAAGCACCACATCACTTAGGACTTGGGAGGTAAAGGGAACCTGCATAGGAGAGCCAGCGACCAGCCAGTGAAATGGGTAGAAAACCAGGTTTATTGCTCACGTATTACTGGGGCAGAGAGAGGAGACAGCTTTCAGAAGAACAGAGTGGCGGGCTGTGGCAAATACGAGAAGTAGAGAGAGATGAGATAAGCAAAGTGTCCACAGAGCTTGGAGACATGGAGGTGGTGGAGAGACCCCGACGAAAGTCCTTTGAGCACGGTGGCGGGAGAGACGGCAGACGGGAGAAACCCGAATGGGGGCGAAGCAAGTGAAGCTGCTCCAGGTTGTTTTACGGGGAGCGAAGCAAGAAGGGAAGCGTTCACTGCAAGGGGTGATGAGGTCAAGGGTAGCTTTTTTTTTTGAAGAATCTTGTATTCTAATAAGAATAGTCCACTGTAGAAGGAAACTAAGGATGCTCGAAAGGGAGTGTCTCTGAAGCAGTAATTACCATCCCCTAATACAGATGAGAACAATAAGGTGCAAAGGTGCTAAGAAAATCCATACAGGTCACACGCCCGGTCAGGGATAGAGACAGATTTCACAGTTTCACACCAGGGCCTGTCTTGCTCCTAATCTACTGTTGTTTTCTTAATAACATGAAGTGTCACTGAAGTGAGCTAATGCCCATCTACCTCATTTTATTGTTTTATTCTGTGTCACCCTATTTTTCTTCTTACAGATTACCTTTACAGTTTTGGAAATGCCTGAATTCATAAATTTGAACAAATTTAAGCACATGTATCCTGTTATATATGTTTGCTTTAAATGTTACAAGTCAAAATAAATAGTTACGGAGTTTAGACTTTTTGTGAAATAAATGTTAGAACATGCAGCAAGCTTTCCTGAAAAAAAGTTGGAGTCTTATAGTGAGATAGAAACTCAGATCTCTATTTGCTTGTGTTTAGAGACAGCAGGTGGGAACCTCTTTCTGTGCAGAGAAAAAAAAAAAGAACCTTGGAAAAAAGAAATGCTTTGAAGAAGAGAAATTAAACATAATTAATGGCCACAGATTAAGAATCAGAGTTTAAAAGGAAAACTATTGTTTGCCTTTTTTTTTTTACCTCAAATAACATCCAGGAATAATATAGCTTTGAGGAACCACAGAGGCAAGAGAAAGACAAAAATAATAGCTTTTCTCTCGCTATAAACAGAAAGGAATGCTTAGATGGCAATTGCAGATAACATTTAATTAGGGACAAATAAAATTAATTTGTATTTCCATTCAATGGTATGTACGACTTTAACCTTTGCTTTAAGTTGGTTATAATCTTGCTTGAGAAGAAAAAGCACAAGTTAATTACTATGAACTGTTTCTCCAATACAGTTTTAACATTTCAGTTTAAGGGAACTAATAAGCACTATTATCTTTCCAGTCCAGATTTCCTCATTTCTCATCTTTTGTAGAATGCTTCCGAATCTTCCCTAAGCTTTTCAAAGAGGAAATACATTACCCTGAAGGCAGCAAAAGAAAAATTTAGCCCAGAATCTAACCTCAATTTTGTTAAGTCATTTTAATAACAAAAGTTTTTCAAGAGGTCAATATTAATATCTCTACATTCTCATAAATAAATTATTTCAAGTAAATATCAATTTTATGTCAATTTACAAAGTAGTACAAATCTAATCCAATGGGAATGAGATTCTTCTCTTTAGCAATGATGGTGTCCATTCCCGGCTCTATTAGTTCTGAATAAATAGTTCAGTAAATTCTGAGCTTCCATTTACTCTTTGCAAAAGGGAAAATTGCCCCAGCAATGTGTACCTTACCTGACTATTTTGAGAACTCAATTAGATAACGGATAGGAGAACACTTTTGATATGTGACTATCAGTACCCCCGTGTCCATAAAACTGTCCATTTAGAACCAGGGGAATATTGGGTTGTATTTACTCTGTCAAGGTCATGGCTTATGTTCAGCTCTTCCAGGAACGCGTTTACACCAAGAAAGTCATCTCGGGGACTGTTGGGTTCTCCAGCTGTTTCAGTCTTCAGAAAGTGGTCTCGTTATAGGAATGATGATTTACAGATTAATACATTTGAAAGAATAAAGTATTTGAGGGCTCTTTTCAGAAAACGATTTTCAGTAATGCTACCCTGGGGTCTGCAAACCAGGACAATCAAAAGCATAGGTGTCAGAGGGCCGTTCCCTGATTTGTTCTCTGGTTCCCAAGGGCTGGCTTCAGAAAACCATCAGTAGCTACCGTCCATTTTAGAAAGGCTGACACTGATGCTCATCTCTTCTAGGAGACAATAGAGGGGAGGCGAGCAAAGTTTCAGTCCTCCCTGCCTGGCCCTGGAGCTGTTGACCAGTTATAGTGACAATTTCTATTATACCGTTGTCATCTAAGGCCACCCTATCCTTAAAGCTTAAATAAAATTGGTGTGGAAGTCCCACATTTCATGGGACTTCTGTCTTAGTACTTTTGGGATGCTATCACAAATACCATCAACGAGATGGCTTATAAACAACAGGAACTTCTTTGTCACCGTTGTGGAGGCCAGAAGTCTGAGATGGCGGGGGGAGGGCCCTGTTCCAGCTCACAGACTTCTCACTGTGTCCTCACTTGGTGGAAGGGGCTAGAATGCTCTGTGGGCCTTTTTTAAAAGAACACAAATCCTATTTGTGAGGGCTCCACCCTCATGACCAAAGCACCTCCCAGAGGCTCCACCTCCCAATAGCATTACGTTGGGCATTAGAATTTCCAGATATGAATTTCATGGGGACTCATTCAGGACAAAGCCAGTTCCAGTTCTGGCCTTGAATATTCTACAGGCCATCCTCTCACAGTTCCTTACGTATTTACGTTCTTGTTCTGCCGGACATTTGCTCTCCTTTTGTGAATATCCACCCACAGCTGGTCTCATTTTCCTGCTCTGACATTTACAGGATAGGGACCTTATCCCTTTTGCTTTGAATTGAAAAAAACAAAATTTATACCCAGCATTTGGGACCTAATGTCCTTACTGAGCTTGGCATTAGGAGGGTTTTCTACTTATTATAAAGCATCCCTTACTGTAAAACTCAGCCATGCCACCATGTGGCTAAGTCCTTTCCATCCCTCAAGACTGTTCCACTTAAATTATCTGCATTTATTGTTCAAAACAATTGTGCTCTACATCTATCATCATATGTGTGGTGACTCATTTATATGCTTTGTGAAATCCAAACATCCTCCAACCTGTGTCTCACCTTTTTAAATTTTATAAATTGTATTTTATTGTGGAAGAACAGTTACCATGAGCTCTATCTACCATCTCAACAAGTTTTAAAGTGTACAATACATTATGTTCACTATAGATACCATGTGTACATCAGATCTCTCGACCTTACTTAAGTGACACTTTGTTGCCCGTTGGCTAGTAATTCCCCAATTTCTCCTCCCCCCAGCCCCTGACAACGGCTTTTCCACTTTTGAGTCTACGAATTTGACCATTTTAGATACTTTCTATAAATAGAATCATTTCGCAGTTGTCTCTCTGTGACTGACTGATTTCACTTAATATAACGCCCTCAAGGTCCATCCATGACGTCAGTCTGCGTCTCACCTTGAGTGGCATAAAGCGCTGGGGTTCTGACCCAACAGCCTGTTCCTTCCCCGTTTCTCTCCAGGTCCTGTAAGTGGGTGAGAGCAATGTGGACACTTATTTTCTTTTTTATGTAAATTATCACTAACTTCTATTTCCTTTCTCAGGGAGAAAAAAAATTACTCTAATCAATTTTTCGTTCATTTCTTTTTATTTTACAATTTTATTTTAGATTCACAGAAAGATTGTGAAGATTATAGAGAATTCCCAAATACTTTACACTCAATTTCCCCTACAGTTAATACGTTATATTATTACACAGTACATTTGTCAAAACCAGTGAACGGTATTGATATATGATATATGATTATCAACAGTGTTGATATATTTTATTCAAGTTCCCGTAGTTTTACCTAAGGTCCATTTTACAGTCCAGGAGTCCAGCCAAGGTACCATATTATTTCAATCAGTGTTGGTTTTAAATAAACAAGCAAACAAAAATCTGGTATGTATTTCTGATGTAGTTTCTCA
Organism: Hipposideros armiger; assembly: GCF_001890085.2. Classification (NCBI taxonomy): domain Eukaryota; kingdom Metazoa; phylum Chordata; class Mammalia; order Chiroptera; family Hipposideridae; genus Hipposideros; species Hipposideros armiger. The sequence continues at coordinate 52,085 of NW_017731687.1, forward strand.
GACACCCAAAAGTAGACTCAAAAAAGAAAAAAAAAACTTAAAAAAAATAAAGTTCAAAAACACCCAAAACCATGATTTCCATGGGATTATAAACCTGAGAGGCACTTTCCTTATCATGCTGCTATGTATTTTGCTAAATACACCCGCTATACAGGGGGCCCAGAAAGCAGGTGGGCTCTTGTCTGGGTTCCTTTGGGGATCAGTGATGGTTGTCACCCTTGGATATGTGTGAGCACTCCTCATTTATTTTGGCAGTTTCTCACATTGTGCGTCTGGGTGATGAGACCATCAATGAGCCTTCAGTATCTTCCAAGGGAGAAACCAGTCAGGTTCACCCCTTCCTCCTCAGCCCCCACTGCTCTGCACCGAATCAGTCACCGAGCCTGTCGATACCACGTGCGCAGTTTCCCCCATGCGCCCCTTTCCTTTCAGATCCCTACTTGCATTGCCTTATTGCAGGGCCTCGTTTGATATTCAAACGGTGGCAATAAACCTTTGTTTTTAAGTACTTGTATGGCTGTGTTTTTGTTTTGCCTGTTTTTATGTTTAAGTCTTTGCTTATTTGGCATATATTTTGATGTAAGAAGTAGTGGCCCTAATTCATTTTTTTCTTCTCCTAACACCTTGCCAGTTGTCCCAATACAATGTATTGAATAATCCATGTTTCTCCATTGATTTCCATTCTGCCTTGGTCACAGACTAACTTCCCATGTGAAGTTGGCTCGAATGTGGATTCTCTTTCATTCATCATTTTGCCAATTTCGGTGTCAATTTCTGTTGTAAATGGATAGGTTTATATTATATTTTAATGTATGACATTAAAGCTGTCTTTTCATTACCGCTCCATTTCAGAGGCGCCTTTCTTATCGTTGCATATTTATTTTTCAAAATGAACTTTAGAATAATTATGTCAATTAAAAAAAATCACTGGGACTTTGATTGGAAGTGTGTTGAATTTGCAGATTGGGAATGGGCTAGTTGCCATCTTCATGGTATTGAGTCTCCCCTCATCTCAAGCTAAGTAAGTTTCTTCATTTTGCTCATTATTTCAGGTTGCTGTAAGTAGGTTCTTACAGTTTCTATCATGAGAATCATACACATATTTTGTAAGTACGCTTACATTTGTTCGATGCCATTGCAATTGTGAATGGGACCTCTTTGGGGGGTGTTCATCTCCTTTGGTTTGTATTGTGAAAAAGCTATTGATTTTGTGTATTTATTTTATAGTTGTTGAACTCACTTAACTTTCCTACCATATACTTTGATGATTCAATAGATCTTATTAGATTTTTCAGAAATGCAATCATGTCATCTTCGTTACATTATTGTTTTCTACCTCTGTCAAAGCCTGACCGTGAAGATAGAAAACATAAAAAAAAAAGAAAAGGCCAGTGAGCATGACCACATAAAAACAAAAATCTAAATCTGAAATTTAATAAATAACTTTATTAGCTTTATACTAAGATTATGACAAAGAATTAAGAAAAAAATGACAACCATGTCAATGGAGAAATGAACAAAGAGAACAAGCATCTGATTGAAAATACACTCAGCCCCACAGGTAATGGAAAAATATGTAAACAAAATGAGATATTTTTAGCCTATAATACTGGCAAAAGATTAGAGATATCAGTACTAGCGACTATGGGGGTGAGGGGGAGGGTTACTCTTATACAACATTATAGGAAATAGAAACTGTTCTAACATATTTGAAGGCAAATCTAGCAATAAGATACAAAATATATATTGAATATCCCTTTAATCCCAACTTCCTTCTCAGCTAATATTGCTCTATAGCTATTCAGGGAAGTATATAATAAATGTGTCCCTTACACAGCTGTTTAATGTCCCATGTACAGTGTCCCACTTTTCTAGACTAACTCACCTGGACAGCTCGCCCTGAGCTACAGCCACAGTGAGAAGCGCTCTGTCCTGGATGACACATCTGCACTCACACCGCTCTGAGCGCTGGCTCGCAGTCTGTCCTCCTATGCAGTGCTCTTCACCATCGCCTCTGCCCACTGGGCTCTCAGGTTAGTCATGTCGATAGGGTAGCATGTGCCCTGTAAAACGTTAGTTCCTAGTTATTTCCATAGCTGATTCTACCTCGAGAGTGTTACCTCTTTAAGGCGGAGGGAACCTGTCTTGTTCAACTTTGATCTGCAGCCTAGATAATGGTAGGAAGTTTTTTGTTGTTGTTGTTGTTTGTTATTTAAATCTGATTGAGTTGCAAGTAAATCTTGTAAAGATAATACTACAGTTATTATTTGTTTATATTTAGCTCCCAAATCAATGAATTAATACAACAATTGTTTTATTATCTCTCACTGTTTCTCTGGGTCGGGCATTTAGGAAGGGCTCAGCTGGGCGATTGTGGCTCAGGGTTTGTAGTCAGACCACAGGCAGAGCTGGAATAGGGAGTGTGGAGCAGCCGGCTTGTCATCTCTGTCTTCATGCAGGCTTCCAGCCTCCCCATGTCGTCTCCCTGTGCACATCGTGGCATATGGTAGTTTTATGCCAATAGAACACTATTTGGTATATGGGTCATAGTTTGGGTTTCCTGATAGCATGACAGCTTCAAAGTGGAAGCTGCTTACCTGGCAGCTCAGGACCCCAAAGCTAAATGCCCCAGGTCTCAGCTTATACCACGGTGCCTCTTCACTTCTAGGATCTAACCTCAGAAGTCAGCGTGATGCCTCTGCTGCATTCTGTGGGCCTAAGGGGAGCTACTAAAGCCAGCCCAGATTCTATTGGAGGGGCCATAAATCCCGCCCCTCAATGGGAAGACTGTCAAAGAATTTGTGAAGATGTTTTAAAGTCACCACAGAGGGTCTTATAACTGGTGTGTGCACCCCCTGCAAAGCCCTTTACATATAACCAGATAAAGGATCGAAGGACCTGGGTACTTCACAAGCTGAAATGACTAACATGTAATGCAAGAACTATGTTATAAGCTTAAACTGAATGGATCCTCCTTGCAAACACATGTTTCAGCCAGTTTAGAAGAAAACTAGCAAAACTAAAAAAAAACACATCCCTGGAAGTGACAACAATTCAGCTTTGATGTTCCTAATTTACAACTGATGTAGAAGTTGCTAATTTCTGCTCTTATCAGTGGTTTTGCTCCCACCTTTGAAGCATAGAAATCAAGAGTTCGGTTAGTGAAGGAGTCCCTCTTTGCATCTGGAAGATGCTACTCAACTGCATGGAGGCTGAGCTCCAGGCACACGTCATGGATCTTACAAAAGGCAGGGACTTCAGAGCTCTCAGCGCCAAGTATGTCCACAATCTCGTGTCTCCACTCCATGTACCAAAGACAGGGCGCAACAGGCCAGGTGGAGGGCAAAGCGGGGATGTTTTCTTCAAGGAATGAGAGATCCCATCTCAAGCTAGAGATTCAGCTGAATGTGGAGGTTCAGAAAGGCAAGGAGACTTGGAGGTCAGAGAAATGAACACTGAATTTTGCTAAGAGAAGATTCAAGGGATGGAATAAGTTACATCATTGCATATATATATATATATATATATATATATATGTATATATAGATGTAGATGTATGTGTTTGCTTGTTTGGGGGGCTTCCCTGTGGAAGGGGGGTTCATCAGCCCCATACTCGCTCACCTCTTCTTTGTGTGAGACCCTCAAGCTGAGCCAGGTTGGCTGCAAAGAGCACTCAGTAGGACACGGCTGGTAGGACACCATCTGGCTGGTAGGGGAGCCTCCCGCCTTTCTGGGAACAAGGCTGAGCTTTGGAGATGGGACTTCAGCAGAAACCTGAGAAGCATTGAGTCTACCATGAAGGCTGATGAAGGTCATGGAGGTGTGTCCTTTGTCTGAACAGCATGCTTACTTGCTGGCTTTATACTGAGATGGGCCATGGAGACATGGCTGCATGCAGGAAAGCGAGCTCATCTCTATAAAATCAGACCGTGCTGGCTGGGATTGGAAGAAACATCTCACCATCTTCAGGTCTACCAGTTGCTATCTCATTCACTACTTAATTTAATAGTTCATGTCATTTTATTTTCTTCAAATAAAGGTGATTCATCAAACTTATAAGCAAATGAGATATGGTTTTTCACCTTTACAAAGACTCCAAAAAGTTGATAAGTTGAAAACCAATAAAGTAAGTAATTATTATGGCTAGAGTCTGGTTTACCTGGAGGAATTAGGGTAATAAAAATCAGCCTTGTGGTTGGCAGACTTACTGTATGTCGGGCACTGTGTGTGCAACATGTCACTTTGTTCATCTTCAGAAAAACTGTGTCTCATAGGTAGGTTTTTTTGTTGTTGTTTGTTTTTATATTGAGAAATTGACCTTGAGAGGTGAGTCCATTTCCCCCAAGGTTACACAGTATAGACAGTGCATCTGGAAATCAAATATGGCCCTCTTTTGACATCCACATGCTTTTTCTCTCTATTGTAACATTAGTTTTTGGCATCTGACAGAAAAGCTTGGCTCAATTCGTGTGCATAGAAAGATATAAATATGTAAATAGATATCGTTTTTTCTTTTTCTTAATTTAGCAATGACTTTGTAGAATGGAAAGAACATTTGAGTTTTAGTTCTGGCTGACCTATTTATTAGCACTGGGTCCTTGGATAAATCACTCATTTTGCCTTTTTGAGCCTATTTCTTCATGTTTAAAATGGAAATAATAAGCCCTGCTTTACTTATGCCTTGAGATTATTATGAGATTAAGATAAAACATTGAAAACTGATGGTTCCAGGTATCTCTTGATTGAAACATTGCCCTCATTAGTCATTTAAACCTCTGCAGGATCAATTTCTGGCCCATGGACCCCTTCAGGGGGTGGGTTTTCAAGAGCTGCATCATTCACTGTAGAAGGAAATGTGTGTGGAGAGACATGACGTGTCACCATTGCTGCTCTCATGAGCTGGTGCAAGAGCGGATGTCTCTGGGTCTTGGCTGACATTGAGGCTCTTTGAGACCCAGGAAGGGTGCCCTGCCATACGAACTGGGTGCCCTGTGGTAACTGGAGGCAAAGGTGCTTGTCCTTTATGCCCCTCACTGTGGATCCATAGATTCTAATGTGCTGAACCTGCCAAGATAGAGAATATTCTGTGGCCATTCTTGCCTGTCGTGACTGGAGCAGTGAATCTATTCATTCATCACTCATGCATTTATTCACTTATACCGTAAACATTTATTGAGTGTCTGGGAACGGGCTGGGGGAGTACACAGATTAAGAGAAAGAATCAAGAATGAGGACAAGCGAGGTCCCATCCCCAGCTGGGGTACAGTCTCCAGCACAGTGCAGGAGATAGACATGTACGCAAAGGATCCCCACACATCAGGAGACTGACAGGCACTCTTGGAACGCACGCTGTCCCAGGAAGGCTGAGGTGGGCCAGGCTGGGCGTGGGCCTTACTGGCAGTAGGAAGCCCAGCGTAGAGGCAGGAAGTAATAGAAATCCAAGTTACTCCCGGAGCCTCATCTAAAGAAAAAATAGGGAAACTGATATTAGACATTATGAGCAAATAAAATAAATAAGCCGTAAACATGGTCACACAAAGACAAGACACAAACCAGGAGACCTGCCCATTGCTGCGAATGCACCCGAAGCCCTGATGGCAGTGCCAATGAGTTGGGAGGGAATTGTGCTAATTGAAATATTTGGAGCCAGATACATCAAAAAAATGGGAACTGAATAGAAGGCAGTGTCTGTGTTGGGTTTTGACAGCTCTTGTAAACAGCTCAGGATTGCAGTTGTGTGTTGGGGGTTCTACATAGGAGCTTTCTAACATAGAAAAGAGGACCTGAAATCCAAGCCAGTGACCAACATGCCACAGAAAATAAGTGACTAAACTTCAAGTTCGAGAATTGTGTCCTTGGGTATGCACTGGCCTCTATTTCTGAAATAATCTGACCACTAAATCACATCAAAGAGAAAAAGTCACGTTCTCTCTCTTGCAAGAACGTGAAGACAATTAAAGAAGGCGTGTGAAAAGCATCATCCAGGAAGTTCTAAGTTTATGAAAATTACCGGTTTTCTCTTTCGTTCTGTTACCGCTTTCAGCAATATCCTGCTAAATAAAAGTTTTAGGCAATAGGGAACATTGTTCCTGAATGGAGTAACCCTGACCTGGGGTCTTACCGCACCTGGAATTCTTAGCAGTCCAGGCACTGGACTGGGGCAGCTTCTGAGGCTCCACATATAAACCTGATGATTTGCATAAACATCTTTTCTATCACAATATTACTAGACCGTGGGATTTCATTTGCATACCACTCATTATACCCTATTTTATCTCTTTCTTCCTATCTGTCCCCAGTTAATTGGGTCCTATGGTCTTAAACTGTCTGAAAAAGCAGTGTCTGCTCCTAAATTTCATATTCTGGCTCACGAGTGGTTATATGTATATAGTAAGCACAGGAGGCTTCCTGGAGCCCTTATCTCCTCCCTTAATATCTTTTAAGTCAACCTTTTGAGGTTTATCTGCCCATGCTTGGAGCTCAATACAAAACCCGCCCAAAGCCACCTCCTCTCCTCAGTAAGCTGATTCAAGTTCAATTTCCCCATCAAGACGCTGTGTCCCGGTGAACATGTGACCTCATCGCCTTATTTCCAGCTGTCAGTTTGAGCAACGGGGGCTGCCTATCCACCTTCCTCATCTTGCAGCGTCAGCGGAACCAGCCGGGTGCTTCCTGTTTGCAGAAGACCCCCCCCATAATTTCCCCAGAGGAGCTGAGTCTGCACAGCTGGCCCAGTTCAGCAGATGGCTGGCGGGGATTCCGCCAGGGGTTACACTGGCTAAACAGACAAAGGCAGGGAATGTGCGCTCCAAGCCCCCTCGGTGAGCGAGTTCCAACTCGGACAAAGCAGCTCAGCAGAGCGGTCCCGTCGAAGATGAGAAACGAACGTGGAGGAAAGAACAGAAAGGGAGGAAGGAATACACTGATTGTCTCTTGAGCCTACGCCTTGTTTGACGAATGAAAAACATGCCTGGTCCCAATTCTAGAAACATTCTCTGACATTATTGTTATTATTATTATTATTATTATTATTATTAAATGTTCTGTCAAAGAACTTGCAAAATCCAGATGCAGCTGCCCCCCCCCCTTGCGTTCTTTCTCCTCCCCTTGCCATGCTCACCCACACTTGTCCGTCGGTGGCCAGCTTGGGAACATCCCTTGCACTGCACTCACCCGCACACACCTTCACTTAGCCCTGTCTTCACACGTGCCACCTTGACTTGTGATGGTTTACTTGCCTGTCTTTTCTACCTGAAGTCAGACCCTCTAGTTTATGTCTGCATCCCTAATGCAAGGATTTGGTGAAAAGAGGACAGATGTCCCAAGGTGGTTGATCAATCCACAGGGACCATGGCGTCTACCGATTGTGTGAGGAAGGGTTCCAGCAAGGTCATCCAAGGGCGATGAATGGCACCTGGGGCCATGGTACCTCTGTGTCCCTCAGGGTTCTTGATGAGCCCTGAGATTTATTGGAAATCTAGGCTATAGATATCCAATAAAGTTTTGTTGACTAAATGAACATATATTTGAGCAAACAGATAAGTGGATGAACAGGTGAACAAAGAAATCAATGAATGGTTTTCTCTGACTTTCTTTTCTGGCTTTACCATTAAGCCTTTCAAAAGAGAAGATAAAATGATACTTTAGATAGGGCACCAGCTGGAAACCATAGGCATACAGTTAGCAAAAAAATCTATGAGTGACAAAAGTAAGACAAAAAAAGAAAAAGAAAAACCTATATGCTTGGGATTGGTAGTGTCTATGTAATGCAAAATGTGTGCATAAAAATGTCCTTTCTGTCCCCTAAAGCCATTTTTGGGATTTGAACTTCTCTTTACAGGGAGATCCATGATCCCTCCCTCAGCATGTTGTATGAACATTGCAGTTAATATCTGGCTTCAGTGCTTAGCTAGGACAATGCTTCAAAAGCACATGTGCACATGGGAAGAGGGTAGCATGACTCATGTTACATAGAAAAAAAATAAGAATAGCCAGCCAATGTGGAGGCTGAGTCACTTCTCTAAAAGCTGCTGGTACATTTGTACAAATCAGCATCCATAGGACACTGACAGGTAGGGACATCACTCCAATTATTACGTGAAGGCTGCTCTTTTTCTCACAGCAGTTAAGAAAAAAAATACTACAGTAAACAAATGCTTCAGTGGGATAAAACTCCCTCCTTTTGACTTACTTTTTTAATAAATAAGCATTCACTCATCAGCTGTAAAAAAAAAATCCGTCTATAAAATTGGCAAATATCTTTAGAAATGCACTTCCTTTCAGAAACCTGTTTACTGAAAGGAGAACAAGGGAACACATTGTCTGCCTAAATCAGCCTTAATAAAGATAATTGGAGAACTCTTATTATGCATTTCCTAAACCATCTCCCTTCCAGCTGTTTCTGGACCAACCTTGGAATCTACAAAAGCCAACTATTGGCTTTTCAATCTTTTTTATGACACAGGGTTGCAGTAAACATATTTGTTGTGCACAGTCTTATTTGCTCATTTATCCACTCATTTATTTGGCAAGTATTTTTTATATCTTCTATGTTCCAGCCACTCTGCTGGACACTTAAGATGCTATGATGAGCAAAAATAATATGTTTCTGGCCACAGTGAAGCTGATAGGGGAAGAGGGTGGTGATGTAAAGTATAATCACATATTTAACATACAATCACACAATTGACTAGCTGACAACCACCATGATATGCCACAGAAGTTGACATCAAAGTATAACAAGGCGGCTTGGCTAGCTGGCCAGCCAGGGACCATTTCTCTAAAACGATACATGTTTGCTGGGATCTAAAGGATTCGTAATTGTAACAGGCAACAAAGTGTTGGCAGAGTGTCCCAGGTTGGGTGTGGGGGCAGCATATGTGAAAGCCCCTGGTGAGAAGGAGTTTTATCATATTCTTTCTTCTGCATACACATGCACCAAATATTTTTTAAGCACCACATACTTTCCCAGCTCCGTTCTGTCTCAGCCTGTAGAAGCCATACCCAGTGGGCCAAACAGAGGCCTTGTCCCAGCTCAGGGGAGCGTCCTGGTCTAGTGGAAGAGACCAAGGGACCAGGTGGAGTTCCAGTCTCGGGGACATTGTTTCTGTCCGTATAGAACCAAGGGGCAGTGCTAGATATACACAAAGACTACCAAGTTCTAGTAGCTTAACAAGATGTTGTCCCTGGACATGGTGACCCAATTCCAGCCAGTTCCCAGTTGCAACAGGTGTCAGCTGCAACAGGACCCTGCTTTATGGAGGGGTTGCTGGGGTCCTGACTGAGCAGACTCTTAGAGCCGTCTCTATCATATCTCAGCACAGAGACGCAGCTGGATGTAGGCACGGTGTCCTGAGGCAGAGAATGAGTTCATCCCAGCTTTCCTGGACCTAGTGAACATGCTGAGAAGTCTGAGGGACCTGGAAGAAACAAGAGCCCAGCTAGCAGTGTAGCAAACAGGTCCCCTTGCCAAAGTGGGAGGTGACTTCCCCACTGGTCCGTAGATTGTATTTGAAAAATTAAATCTGGGAAGAACACCAGCTTTCAAGCCCAGCCTACCAGTCCTCAAGTTCTCCTCTTGTCCATTAAAATAGTGGTAAAAATTAGGGTAAGAACCTCAGCCCCTTTTTCCAGTAAGGATTTGGAACAAAATCATGGCATGATTGATTTGGGGGTACGCGGCAGGGGTTAGCGCTGGTCATTCCCGCAAGGCAGGCTCCCCTGTGGGCGAATGTGCAGGGATAGTGTGGCTGTTCTTTCCTGCTTTGCCCTGTTGGGTGTATGTGCCTGAGTCTAAACACATGGGCAGCAGGAGGTCAAGGTTGCAGGTAAGTCAGATGAGAAAGCTAGCTAACACTTGGGAAGAGCTTACTCTGTGCGGGTTAGTGTTCTGAGCACATTGCGTGTTAACTCATTTTCACAATAATAGGAGAAGGTAGGTTTTGTTATCCCCATTTTAGAGATAAGCAGACTGAGGCAGGGGAAGGTTAGTAACTTGCCAAGGTCACACAGCAAATGAACGGGGACACTGGGCATTCTACCTGGGTGGTCTGACTCCAGGGTCTCCATTTTAATGTCACCACCATGCTGCCCGGCAGACAGAACACGGGCCAGGATCTATGGCTGAGCCTGGGGCTGGTTTATGTGAGGTCAGGTTGCGGTTTTCATGCGTGTTTTAGCTGGGGCTCTCTTGGTGGCAAGGAACAGACTCCCTCAAGCAAGTGTAGAGAAGAAGGGGTTGGAGCGTGTAAGGGAGTCTACAGGTCGGAGGCAGACTGCACCTCACAGACACGCCTGAGGGCTATTCTTGGCCTCACCAGCACTGCAGCTGGAGCGTGTGTCTGGGCCGTGGAACTCCAGGCTTCTTCGCAAGGGAGTTCGTAGTTCCAAGCTTCCACCGGGCCGCCCTGCCTAACGCACAGCATCGTGCCTAGCGCAGTTTGTCTTTATATAAATGTGGATTATCTGCTTTCAAGGCAGAATGAAAAATGTAACTGTACGTTTTGGTACTTATGATCCAGAAGTAATATAAAGTGAGATGAGCGACGGCTAGAAGAAGCACCCTGGGCCCATGACCTACCTCAGGGCTGGTGGAGGCTCGATGGGGTGGGGCAGTTAACTCATGGCCAGAGGGCCAAAGCTAAGCTGAGCAAGCCGCAGACACTGCCCCAGGCCGAGGGTGCAGCTATCCAAAGGCCTGGGGCTGGGAGGGTGAGGGCTTCAGCAACCTCCTTAAGGAGTCTGGGAGACATGGTAGCGGTGGATACTATTGTCAAAGCTAGAAAGTCAAGAAGTGGCATCATCACGTGGAACGTTCTAGAACTTACACTGCGGCATGGGGTGAGCCATTTGCTGAGAGTTTCCCAGAAATAACCTACTTGAAGTTAGGGCTCAGGCCAGGTTGGGGTCTTGCCAACCTCAAGGAGCCCCAATGTAAATCACACTGTCATCTTGAGAAGTATTAACATGGCAGTGAACTTTTGTCTTGGAAAGTGATGGCGTAGTGAAAAGAGGGACTGGGTTGCATAGAATCTGTGATTCCAGCACAGAAGACGTCCTGACTACCTCCAATAACTCCATGTTATGAGCAAGAATATAGCCTAAATACTAAACAATATAAACACTACATCCTCTACCCCGTACCCCATCTACTCTCCCTCACGGCGGCCCTCTTAGGAAAGTACAGTTACTCCTATTTTTGTAGATAAAGATAATATTGAGGCTTAGAAAAGTGCAGTAACTTTTTCAAGGTCACACAGGTGGAGATTGAAATAAAAATTAAACTCCCGTCTGTCTGACTCCAAATGCCACACTTTGGCTGGTGGAAAAAGAATGTCATTAATTAATGACATTTTCCTTTACTGTCTTCCAAGCAAGCTGCCACCGCTCTTGGTTCAATGTCCCAAGGAGACTCTCCAACCTGGCTGCTGAAAACACTGGCACACATTTTCTCAGAACAAGTGAATACTTTAACATGTTAGTTTCCTCTGTCACCTGAGCGTGGCTCAATTCTTGCGGGCAAGAGAAGTTAACACCTGCCCTGACGGTGAGCAGGAGGCTTGCTAGGAGACAGTCATAAGCCTCCTTGCACAACCATATGTGACCCCTGTGATTATAAGAGGAAAGGACCTTGGCTGGAGAAGGAAGGGATGGGTGCTTCACAGAGGAGGCAGCAGACAAGCTGGGGACGGAGAAGGAGTAAGGGTTCGCCAGACTGGCATGAAGAGAACAATCCAGAAGCAATCCTTGTTTACTTGAATCCTTTGCTTTTATCATTCCATCTGTGGGGTCTGCCAGCCCTTTCATTATTTTTAATATCCGAGGCTAGCTAAAGTCCAACTTCTTAACACACGTGTTTGCACCTCAGGGGGTTAGGACCATGACGGTCGTTGTGAGGATAATGGGGGTTGTGTAAGAGGTGTTTGCTTTTAGCTTACCCAGAGTTTACCATCTTTTCTTGTGATAAAACGATCTTGACTTTCTGGGGCATGGGGGGGGCCAATCCCTTGCCACTCTACATTGGAGTGTTTTATGTCCAGCTAACACTGTACCCAGCCAATCTGGCAACCCCATTTCTTTAGCCACAGTGATTGTTCAGGGATGGGAAAGTCATCCCTTCAGAGTCAAGGACACTCACTGAGATTGGTGCTGAGGCCCCCAAGAAACAGGCTTCTGTTCTGATCCTGTGGACAGGAAACCTGAGAGGAGTAGGGTCTGAAACGGCTGAAAAGGCTGCTTCCATGTGGCAGAGACTAAAACCTAGCCAATCAAAGGCCGAGCTAAGGGACATAAGAACAGAGTCCCGGGGATGTTATTTGATCCTGATTCTAAAGGGATCAATCTGGAGTTCCTTCTACCCGCTGGGTCTTCCATTACATTGAAGCAATACATTCCCTTTCACTTCAGACAACATGTCCTGCCGGGTACTGTGTGTATTTTTGGAGGTCCCTTGCTTCACATAGCAAAATAAATATCTCACACTGATATAGTGTTTGCTTGTCAGCTTCCATACTGATGTGGTGAGATGTCCTCTCTGAGTGGCAGAGGCCTTGGGTTTACAGGCTCCTCCATCTATGTCTCCTGTTGTGACTCCACCTGTGGCACCAGTTACCTGCAAGTTTTTGGCCTATGACAAACCATCCCCTACCCCACCACTCAGCCCCCAGCCTTTCTGGTTCCGCTGCAGAATGTACTTTATTGCTGTGCCTTTGGGTGTTTCTCTTACAGATATGCCCTCAGACTGAGACAGGGAAAGGACAGGCATGAGCTCATTTTAGGAAATAATTGACTTTTTCGCATATTAGAATTAAATCAAAAGGGGCATATTGGTTCTACATCTAATCTACTAACTCCTGACTATTCATGCTGAAGATGCATTATGGTGTGATGAAAAGAATGCTGGGATTAGAAAGTTCTGGATGGAAGCCCAGACCTCACCACTAATGTGTGTGGAATACTGAGCTGGTCACTTAGCCTCTTGGAGCCTTGGTTTTTTTTATCTGATGGTGAGAACAATAGTAGCTCCTGTACAGTAAGGTTGAAAGAATTCAATTCGTCCTACACTTTCGGAGTGTCTGCACCCTCTAAAGTCATTGTTTTGGCAACAGATTCTATTGAGGGCAGCCCTCTATGCCTACACAGCCAGCCACAGTGGGTTGAACTGGGGTGAACACACGTGCCTTACCCCAAAACAGCCCATCCACAGGCTTCCATTGAAAGAGTCTGATCTAAAAAAGAGCATCAGGGGCTGGCCGAGTGGCGCGGTGGTTAAGAGCTGGCTTGGGACGCCAGAGGGCCCCAGTTCGGATCCCACATATGAGGGCCAGTGACACTGCCCTCCACAGCTAAGATGCTGAACAACAGCTCGACTTGCAGCTAGGCTGCCATGAGTCGCCGGCGACGGCGTAGGCTGCAGCCCCTGTGGCAGTGGGTTGCCATGGGCTACCGTGTGTAGCCAGCAGCCAGCGTGAGCGGCCAAGCAGCCGCTGTGAGCGGCCGTCCAGAAGCCGGCAACTGATCTGCCTCGCCCGGGAAGAGCGCAATGATGGTACCAACTTGGGCCAGTGAAGCAGCGTCCTCCACAACTAGACTGAAGAACAAAAGGACAGCAAATTGTCTGTTCCCCTTCCCCCAATTCCCCAATAAAAATCTTTTAAAAAATAAAATAAAAAAGAGCATCAGGGAAAATAAGATTCTTGGAAATTTAATTTGAAAAAGTTGGTGAAAATGAGGTAATTAGTGGTAGGATCTGAAACTAAAACTCACAGTACAGAGAGAGACAACGTAAGGCTGGTGATGGTCCACCTATGTCCCTGTTCGCTTTCCTTTGAAGGCAGAGCCTGAGGCAAAGAATCGGTCCAGGTGGTTTTCTTTGGGAGATCATTCCAGGGAGTATAAGGGAGAGAGTAAGAACAAGAAAAGGAGAAAGGCAAGAAAAGAAGAGTTAATGAGTGGATACTGGCAGTGGGCAACGTCTAAATTCTCTAGGGAGCCCTTTCCTACATTTCTCAAGTCTGGCTTCAGTATGACTTCTCCGCCCCCATCCATTCTACCCTCTAATTCTCACAACGCTTAGGAAACCATATTTTAAGTGCTTATTTAAACAGATCAGGCACATAGCTTGGCCCTCATTAAATATTTGCTGAACAAATAAAGACAGAACGGAAGAACTGAGAAAGGAGAGTGGGGTAGGGCATAAGCCGGAGGGGTATCGACAGCATACTTGGGTGAAGCTTTGGGGATATTTCAGGAGACAATGCAGAGAAGCTTCTGGTAGCTGACTGTCTGTTGAGGAAGAGACAGAAATATGATAAGGACCTTGTTATGCAAAGGGGAGTGCACAGAACTATGAAAGCATAAACCAAGGTGATAAGACCTAGTTTGGGGCATCAGGGAGTCACGCTGGAGGAATTGAAGGGGAAATGTTGTTTAGAAGCTGTCAGTGTCCAGAGGGATAGCTGATTAGATGCTCTGAATGGCTCTTCAAATGAAGCAACTTAAAAGCTAAACAAGACAGAAAATATTTTGAAAATAGTTTTAATCACCGTCTCAGTTGGCAAACAAGTAAGGAATCTGCAGAGGCCACAATCTTCGTGAAAATGAAAAACCTGAGGGGTGACGTAGCACAAAGGCAGCTAGTTCTTCCTGGTGGGGACCTGCGGGCCCCAGGGCTGTGCTGAAGCCATGAAAGCCTTCTGCTGAGCCCATGGAGACACAACAACATCTTCATGGATTCTTCTTTAAAACAACAAAACACAACAAAACAAAACACCACTTTATTCTTTTTTTTCATACTCTTTATATTCTTTTTATGTCTGAGTTAAAATGATTTATCATGGATATTATATATGAGTTTGGACTTTTCCTCCTTGGGAAATGTTAAGGTGTCAAAGATGGCATTTTGCTTTTAGTTCAACCTCACTACAAGTGAAGAATTCCAAAACAGGGCTTTAACTGGAAGATTCATGACCTACATTGAATTAAATGGCAAAAAAAATCGATACATAAATATCTCTGTATCTTAAGGTTATCTTGTTTAATGTTATGTAGACTGGTGAACCAAAGGTGGGCAGTGGGAGTGGTCCATCAGGGCCAGAAATAAAGCCTTATATTGTAAATAGAGAATTTATAATAATAATAAAAAAAACTGAAATGCCATTTTTGTTTTGTATCACCAAATGCTAGCCACTCTGCAAAGTTGGTGATAAAATACACCCCCCTTCAAAATCTTTTGTTGGTCGAAGTTCTAAACAATTGTTGTGCTTCCTGCTGGTTTTTAATAACATATATGTAAGTCTCATAGTTGGATTTTTTTTATTAGCTCTCCTTTAATAAATTTAAAATAAATATATGTGGAAGTCAATTTGGAGAACTCCCATTTGCACAGTAGACTCCCCAAAAAAACACACACTCAGCTGCAAGCATTTGCTTAGAGAGTAAGTTCTTAATATTTTGACATTTTCAACGGACATAGTTTGTACTTCTGATACCTGTGGTTTAATACATATTCCTATATTTAATCAGTAGATTTGAAATAGTCGATGACTGCTGTATGAATCTTTTTCTTTTCTGAGTTCTTTTTCTTTTAGTGTGAAGTTTTAGATAAAGCTGATCACAGTAGAAAATAATCTCAAACAATGCACATTTATATAGGAAAAAAAAGTCAAATTTCAAAGAAGAATGCCGGGAGAAATGACAAAAGATACTAGTCTTACATTACCAGAAGAAGTGTAAAGAATGATGTTTGAATGTCTCCATCATTTTCGCCAAGACCTGACACTCCTTCTAAAGCAATGGATGAAATGATCTGTGTCTTCTATCATCCAGCGAGTTTCCTGATACTTGCAGAAGAACATCTCTGAAAGTCTTTACCAAAGACACTGAAATTTATAATCAATTGTCAGGTGAAGTTATATCAGTGGAAACTTTTTGACTGCAGAAATATTTGAAATCCGTTAGAATCAACCCCAATAGACACAGACAGTATTGCAATTTCTAGAATTTATTATTTATGAATTTCTGCCCCATGTATCCTTATCTTTAGGATCTTTCCTATTCGTGTATATCTGTTATGGTCTGTGAAAGGAATTTTTCAGAATTAGAATGAATAGAAATTAATAGAGCAAAGATAGACAGGTCTGGCTGTACTGGATACAGGATATAAATATGCAAAGATCAATTTCGGTGAAGTAATCAACAAGCTTACATATAGACTCCATGGGTTGGCAGTGTAAGTGCTAGTGAGCCAAGCTTGCAGAGCTCAGAACTGGGATACACTTGAATCTCAATTAGTATTCTGGGCTATTAATTAAATATTTGTAAATGTCTGTAGACTCAAAAAGGCTATCATGTTTCTCCTAAACTTATGTAACTGAAATACACTCTTTTAATGTCTGTGCAAACTGTCAAACTGCTTCTCTATTTAATCATTTGTAGTATCAGTTAATTGCTGTATAACACAAAGTTAATAACTTTCACCATCACCAGGCAGAGAACACAGTGTCTCTGCCTCCCAGAGGCCCTCTTCGCCAGCCTGCTTCCTGGGCGTCACACACTTGCCTGGGGAGCGGTGGAGCCCAGGCAACCCCCAAGTTGCAAAGCTCCAGTGCTGTCAGTCACTCTTGTGTCATTGCCTTGAGGTTTGCACACTTTATGTCTTGTTTAAGACGTCCTCCCCTGCCCTAGGATCTTAAAGATTTGTTCCTGTGATGTCTTCTGAAAATTTATAGTTTTCCCTTTCATATTGAAGTCTTTCATCCGCCTGGATTGATGTTTGTATATAGGGTGATTTAGGGGTTTAATTTCTTTCCCCTCCCCCATTGATAGCCCAGAGTCCTAGCACCAGGTTTTCAAAACTGTATCCTTTCCCCTCTGATTTGCAACACCAGCTTTAGCATAAATCAGGTTGCCATAGTTGCCCGCGATCTTTGTGAGCACTCTGTTCTGAGCGCTGTCGATTTGCCTATGTCTGATATCACTGTTATTTAATTAATCTAACTTTGTAATAATTCATGATACCTGCAAAGGAAAGGCCATGCAACCCATTTTTCTTCTTCTTCCTGACTATTATTGACCTTAGCACTTCCAATTATATTTTAGGTTTTAGCTTGTCAGGTTCTATGAAATACTCTTTGACATTTTCATTGGAGGTGCTTTACATCCATCTATAGCTCGATTTGAAGAGCTGATTGACATTGTTATAATATTGAGTCTCTCTATCCATTTGGTTAGGTCTTCAATATCTTTCCAAAGGTTTTTGTACTTTTCACCATGATGGGCTTGCATAAAGTTTATTGGGCTTTTTCCTAGGTGTTTTATATTATCATATATTATAAATTTTAGGTTTTAAAATTACATCTTCAAACTCTGTATATGGAATTCAACCTACTTGGCATATTGACCCTGTATTCAGAAAGCTTGCTTAACTCTCTTATTAATTCTAGTAATTTATCTTTTTTTTTAAGATTTTCTACATAGAGAATCATATCATCTGTGAATAATGAGTTTTGTTTCTTCCTTTCCAAACTTTATACATTTTGTTTCACTGTCTTGCCATGCATACTGGCTAGGACCTCCAGCACAATGTTCAAATATAATTGGTAATCATACATTCACGGCTTCCCCCGTGGTTTCTAAGACACAGGTAATGTTCCGTATCTTAACTTGCATTATGGGTACACAGAAGTTCATTTTGTTAGTTTTAAATTGTTCGTGTTTATTATATACACTTTTTGTATGCTTGCAATGTTGACCTTTTTAAAAAAATGAAAAACAAAGTTTTAAACAGGAACTTGAATAGAATTTTACTAATTAGGGAAAAGAGAACATTCTTAGGTGTTCAGAAGAAAAACAGCAAAGTTTGAGAGAGAAAATATTCAAGGAACGCTGGCTGCAGACACACAGAGAAGGGGAGGAGGGTTCTTCCAAATTAAGCTGCTCAGGTGGGCAGGGGGCAGGTCATCAGACTGGGTGACAGAAGGTTGACAGTATTTCCTATTCCTCCCCTCCTTTGCCCCCACATTTATATGAAAATAACCTCATACAGAGACAAGGGCAGAGACTCACATATTCCCAGTTTCAAAGATGACGAAGAAGCTGGCACCAGCTCCTGAGGCCCAGTGAGCAGATTGTTAAGCATCTGCTGTGCAAAGCCAGGTGACGCCTGACCAGGTATTGACATAGTCGATAGGAAAAGCAAGTGAGAAGCTTTAGAGTCACGTGGATTCTGAGGGATGGAGGGTTGGCGCTCGTGCATGGCCTGCCTGCCTCGCCACCATTGTCCCCCTCTCCATCTCCCTCCCGCACGATCCTGCATCCTCGCAGCTCCCCAAAGGCACCAGATTCTTTCAATCCTCTGGGCTTTGAACAGGCCGTTTCTCCTGTCTGGAATGCCCGAGCCTACATTGCTGAGCTCTTATTGATTTTCTGTAGCTCAGCTTAGATAATACCACCCTTGGGAGGTGTTCCCGTCTCTCTCACACGCTTCTCCAAAGAAAGATCAGCTCCTGCCCTACGTGCGCATCCTTTGTGTCGGGTAGGTACCTCTCTGGTTGTATTTGTCTGGTTTAGATGTTCAATGACTCTTTTTCTTTGAAGACCGTGAGCTTCTCAATAACATAGCTCAGTATCATGCCCACAACCGATGGTGCCAACATTTATTAAATTTTTGTTATGTGCCGGGAAATGTGCTAAGGGCTTTTCAAGAATTACCACATGTGAGATGTTCAAAAACTGCTTTTCAGGTGAGGGTTGGGATTGGTTTGCCCAAACCCAAAGCTCATTAAAGGTAGAGCCCAATCTCCTGACAACAATCCCATCATGCACTTCTCCAAGCACAGTCATCACGTGCAGTTTGACCTTTGTGGACTCTTGGCACATGACCTCCAGGTCAGAGCAACTTCTGAACTGCAACAAATTTCCAGGTCAGTGCTTGCAGAGCAGCAAGCCTCCCTCAGCCAGTAGAACCAGCATCTCTAAGAATAACTACACAGAGAGAGCTTTGCCATCCCAGGGGGAAAAACTTGACTGGGAGCCAGCATTACTGTCGTTAAATGAGACTTGAAATGGTTCAGGAGAAACCTCTGCAAGCTCTTGTGCGCCTCCCAACTACTTTTCATCTTTTCATCTTTTTCATCGTGTCTTTTGTGTCTGTTTTCCGGCCCTCCCACTGTTGTTCTTCCACCTTGTATGTACGTGTGTATATGCACATGCGTGCATGTGAGTTGTGTGCATGTGTGTGGTTCACGTGTGTGTGTGTGTGTGTGTGTGTGTGTGTTCCCTTTGATGGATTAGACAGCAACAAAACTGTCTTCAGACCAAAGCAAATTTCCTTCCTTCCCACCTGAAGGGACATAGACTACCTGGATAGTGGAAAGTGTGGGTATGGTCGCCAGATTTCAGGAGGGAACACCTGAGCACCTCTAATGGATATTCTCTCAACAGCATGCCATATTTCAAGTTGGGATCATTTCTGAAAATCCAGGACACACTCTAAAGCGGGTAGCATTGCATTTGGGGTTAGAAACACTGGTAACTACTGCTAACTAGGCAAGGGTGGGTTGGTTTGGTTGCTGTAGAAATTGTTGTGCCAAGTTAAGAGCTAAGCATGTTATATGGATTTCCTCAATTCTTCTGAAACTCAGTGTCTCATTCTGTGAAAAAGAAACCTCATTATTGTCCTGAGGGGAAAAGAAATTGGAATGAAAGGGAGCTGACCTTTGTCAGCACCTTTCGTGTTAGGCATCTTGCTAATGATAAAAATGATTCCACTTATTGGACACTTATTAAGTGTCAAGTCCAATGCCAAGTGCTCGATATGAAATATTTAACCCTCAGGTAGGTACACCCATTAGCCACGTTTACACAGGAGGACAGTGAAGTATGCAGAGGGCATGGAACGTGTCCACGGTCAAAACTAACAGAGATAGGATGAAAGACAAGTGATATGGTTCCTAGAGAAACTGTTATTACCTATTTAGTGCTCACAAGAATACAATGGGGCAGGTGCAGGAGTTCTCACTTTACAGAAAAGGAGGGCAGCTGCGAGTGAAAGAGGGAACTGCGAGCAACAGCATCCTATCTGCCCCTGGTGAGTCACCCTCCCTGATACACACATTCCCTCCTGCCTAGTTAGAGGTCATGTTGGAAATGATCTTCATTGACCTAAACTCGCCACCCCGCCCCCTCCCACTTTCCTTTCTAGCCTTTGTTCCTTCTGTGCACTTTAGAGCCTGTCCTTTTCCGTGCATTCATTCATTAGGTGACTTTTGAGAACTGGCTTTGGACCAGGCACGGTGCTAGTCCCTGTGATCAAAAATAACCCAAACTGAAAGGGGTCAAAATGTACAAACTCCTTGCTATAAAATAAATGGCAAGGAGATTAATGTAATATAATAATACTGCATTGTGTATTTGAAAGTTGTTAAGAGAGTACATCTTAAAAGTTCTCATCCAAGAAGAAAGTTCTCATCACAAGAAAAAGGAACTTGTATGTGTGGTGATCGATGTTAACGAGACTTACTGTGGTGATGTGATCATTTCGCGATGTATACAGCTATGGAATTATTCTGTTGTACACCTGAAGCTAATATGATGTTATGTGTCAATTATATTTCCATTTTAAAAATAACCAAAACATCACCGTTTCGATTCCCGGCCCGAGCTGAGCTGCAGCTGAGCTGCCAACAGGTGGCAGGATGGCTCAGCTAAAAAAAAAAAAATTTTTTTAATTAAAAAAAAAAAACCAAAACAGATGAGGTGCCTGCCCTGGTGGGGATTACAATTCAGTGACACCATGTCCCACCCAATATCTTTGATTGCCAATGTTAGAGCTGCCACATGCTCATTAACCCAGGTGGCTCCTTTTATCACACACTGGGAACAGCTGCTTCTGTGGTGGCTGTGGGTGGTTAATAATTAGCTCTGGGCTTCACCTGTGAATGCCCAGCCCCGCCAGTTAAGCCTTGGCTCAGGCTTTTTAGCAGAATTTAGCCACACCCCATCCTTGGCCCTGAGCTGACTGTGTTTTAGTTTGTTTGTTTTTGTTGTGGTTGTTATTGTTTCTGTAACTTTTTAAATCATAGAATTTTTTTTAAATATACGAAAGTAGAGAGAAATGGTATAACGAACCATCAGGTTCCCATCACTCAGCTTTTGCAATTATCAACATTTTACCAGTCTTGTCTCATTTCTCTGCCTCCATACTTTTTCTTTGAGTTTTTTAAAGTAAATTCCAGGTGAGTGCCTTTTTATTCTATAAATAATTCATTATGTATCTCTAACAGATAAGGGAGTTTTTAGTAGACATTGCCACCATGCCATTATTATCTGTAGCAAAATAAACCGTAGTTTCCTGATATCGTCTAATACCTTATTCCATATTTTCCTGATTGACTCAAAAATGTCCTTTTACAGTTTGTGTTTGAATTAAGATCCAAACAAGTCTTCACACTGCATCTGGTTGATATGTTTTTCTGAGTCACTTTTTTTAATTAACTTTCTTATCTTGAGATAATCACAGGTTCACACACAGTTGTAAGAATAATACAGAGAGACCTGTGTACCCGTTAGCCAGTTACAATGGTAGCATCTTGCAGAATTGTACAGTGTCACATCAGGATATTGACAATTGATACTGTCACTGAGCTGGCTTTTGAAAAATGTTAGTATTCAAAACTCATAAAACAATAATGGTTAGCTGAGAAGTGAAATTTTCTTTCATGTTCATTTCACTTACTCTCATCTGGCTTTATTACTTTTGTAGGGAGAAAAGCACAATCTCGAGCAATGATTTGGTAAGAGTTCCCTAATAGAGACCTACTTCATCATGATCATGTCACGAAGGTGCCTCACAGACACACACAGGCCAGCATGATGGTGGGTACACTGACCTGGCTTCCCTGAGGCCCTATTAGTTCCCAAGGAAATAGCCGCTAGGACCCCTGGACTCAGAGACAGTGTCCCTCTAACTTTAGAGGACACTGTCGTTATACCTCACAATAAACGAATCTTTGGGGATCAGCCCAAAAGGTGAGTCAGGTTGTGAATCACTGGCCTTCTGCCCACTCTCCATGGTGGGGCCCATGACCACTCCAGGCCCAAGGAAGCAGACCCCACACACTCATACATTTGCGAGTTTGCAGAAGGAATTGGCCAGGGTGCCATTGCAATATCGACTGCTCTGTAATTATCTCTCTCACAATTAAATTTTGCAGCAGCCAAATAGAAATCAGTGAGCTCTTTTGTGTGTTCTCAAGGCTGGGTTTTTTTGTTTGTTTGTTTCTTTTTTTTTAAAGAGATAACAGACCTGCCCTCAGAGTTCTGACAGTCAGGTGTGTGTGTGGTGTGTGTGTGTGTGTGTGTGTGTGTGTGTGTGTGTGTGTGTGTGTGTTTGAGAGGAATTGGTTGTAGATGTGTTCATGAAAAGGATGAAAGAAAGGAGATTATGTTTAAGCACTCCCTGTGTACCAAGAACTGTAATAGAAACTGCACATACACCTGCCTTTAAATCCAGACATTTAAATTTATGAGATGAGATTTATGTCTCCATTTTTAAGTAAACAGAGAATGTTCTCAAAATTCCCCAGCTGGTGATGCAAGTTAAGCTTCAAACTGGACCTCGGGATCCTTGTCTTCACTTTTCCAGAATCCTCTCTTCAGGTAACTGTGTGCCCTGCACTGGGAAGGTCATGGGAATGTATCATGGGCACCTCTGAAGGAACTGGGAATTTTTGCCTAAAGAAGAGAGAATATTAAAAAGCATCATATAGACTATTTTAACTACTGAAATCTGCTGTCTCATCACACCACTTATTCATTCACAGTACTCATTAGTGGTGAATAAATATTGTTTTGAGGAAAGAGTGAAGAAAAGAAATATATGAAATGGGGCCGGCCGAGTGGTGCGATGGGTTAGAGCTGGCTTGGGACTCCAGAGGGCCCCGGTTCAGATCCCACATATGAGGGCCAGTGACACTGCCCTCCACAGCTAAGATGCTGAACAACAGCTCAACCTGGAGCTGGGCTGCCGTGAGTCGCCGGCGACGGCGTAGGCTGCAGCCCCTGTGGCAGTGGGTTGCCATGGGCTACCGTATGTAGCCAGCAGCCAGCGTGAGCGGCCGCCCAGAAGCCGGTGACTGATCTGCCTCGCCCGGGAAAAGCGCAATGATGGTGCTAACTTGGGTCAGTGAAGCAACGTCCTCCACAACTAGACTGAAGAACAAAAGGACAGCAACTTGTCTGGTCCCCTTCCCCCAATTCCCCAATAAAAACCTTTAAAAAAAAAAGAAAAGAAATATATAAAATGGAGTCACTTTAACCAATTCTCAAGTTATTTACTTTATATATAAATTGAGGCATGAGGAAACAATTCTATTCATGTTCTCACTAGCCAGAGAAGTTAAACCTTTTACCCTCCCAGCTCTGCGTCAATGCCTGGATATACATCAGCTTGTTGTGTGTCAATACCTGGACATACACCAGACCTCCAGGTAACCTTCTGATTACCCCCTAAAGGACTCACACATCCAGACCACCTGATAGCCACCTGATGTCCATTATCCAGACCACTGAACGTGGCCAGGCCTTCCGGTGCCCATGCTCTAGGCCTGAAACCCATCATCCAGACCCCTGACATCTGACTGACAACCACACTGGAAAAACCTCTGTGTACCAAGAGGGCTAAGAATGCAGGGGTGATAATTCTCAAGAGTGTAGTTTTTACTATAAGAACTCTTAACTTTCCTTTCTTCTTTGGAACACATCTGGGTTTTGCCTAGCTGTGCTTCAAGTTTGCAAGTTCTAAGACCTTTAAATAAATCTTTGTCATGGAGTTCTAACCAAAGCCTCCATGCTTTTTTCATGTAACAGTTTTTTATTTGCTTATTAAATTTTTACATTTAGTTAATTTTGTTTCATTTTTAAAGATTTTTATTAAAATGTAAGTAACATACAATATTATGCTGGTTTCAGGTGTGCACTACAGTTAATTAATTTTTGCTGTTTTTATTTTAGTTATCTCCTCCACTAGAATTAAGGAGAGAGCATGTCTGGAACATAGTAGGCACTACATATATATGTATTGCATGGAATAATGAATACAAGTACTTTGTGAAGATTAAGAATTTAAAGTGAGGGCCAGCCAAGTGGCTCAGTTGGTTAACAGTTAGCTTAAAAGTGCAAGCTCTGAGCCACAGGGCTGCCAGTTCGATTCCCAAATGGGCCAGTGATGCTGCACCCAAGCTGAGCTGCCACTGAGCTGCCAACAGGTGGCAGGATGGCTCAGCAGGTGTAACAACAAGATTGCCTGTTCAGTGGTGGGCTACACCCGCCCGCAACTAAGACTGAACTCGGCACCTTGAGCTGAGCTGCTGCTTGGATGGCTCAGTGGATAGAGCGTGTGCTCTTAACAACTACGCTGCCAGTTCGACTCCTGCATGGGATGGTGGCTACGTCCACCCGCAACTAAGATTGAACACGGCACCTTGAGCTTAGAGACCCCGAGCTGCCGACGGGCTGCCAAATGGTGACTGGCACCCTCCACAACTAAGATTGAAGAACAACAACTTGATTGGTCCCCCTCCCCAATTCCCCAACACTGTCCCCCTCCCCAATTCTCCAATTTAAAAAATACATATATCTAAAGTGAAAAGTCTGTGTCTGGGATTTAGCTGGTGCTTATAGAAATGGGGTCCCCTTCTGTGACATGAGAAAAGAAGCATGTTAGCCTGCATTAAGGGCTGAGTAAAGCTTGGCCCCAAACTACCCTTCCAACCTCATCTCCTACTGCTGCCTTATAAACATTCTTTTCTCTGTTCTCACTGGTTTCTTTCCTCCTCCCTTATGTGAATTCTGCCTCTGTGCATTTGCTCTCACCAGCTCCCCCGCCAGCACTCCCTCTCCCGGTCACCTTTCTCTCAGTCATTCGCTCTCCTGGTTGCATATCAGCATCCTTTGAACTTTTACCATCCCAATGAGGATCCTAATAGGAAACAATAGTTGAGAACCACTGATATGTCCGGTGTCTGTGCAGCTCAAGAAGCATATGGCTGGAGGAATTTGAGCTGTTCACAGTCATTGTTAGGGGCAATTTTCAATTCTTACCAGGTGACACTGTATTTCAAGACATGAATTGTCTCCCCTTTCCTCTTCCCTGTGGGTCCTGCTAGATGCCTCCCTGCTCTGAAATTCTGTGTCCCCTCAATTTCCCCATACTTTATTTGACACTTGCTATATTTCACCTTATTTCGTAAGTTATTTTTTATGTCAGCTCTTTTGTTTGTTTATTCAGATCCCCAGAGAGCGGGACATTTGCAAAGCTACAAAGCAGCGTAGGCAGTTGAGAGCTTCGTTTGACACACTCACTCTGATTTGCTCCAGGTCTCCTAATTGTTGAGCGATAAGTAAAGTTGTCTGATAATGACAGGACCCCAAAGTTTTCCCGGCACCAACAACCCACACAGCCTCATTAAAAGGTAGGAAAAGTGGGAGGAAGCAATAAAGGAATCAGCATAAAAATACAAAACATCCCTCCTTGAGAGCTGGCTCTGTGTGTCGTCCCCCCCCCCCCCCCCCCCGTGTTCTTAACAGTTCATTCAATCAACAAACGTTTCTTAAACATCTGCTTAGTGAGCCAAAGGGATGAACAAACTCCTCTGGAGCAGTCTTGACCTCAGAAAAGCTCTAGGGCATTTTCTAATATACACTGGCAGGTCAGGAGCAAATTGGGGGATGTCTGTGACTCCACTCCATCCTCACGCCATTTTTTTTCTTTTGCACAAAACAAGTATGAGGCATGGCGAGGGGGGCTATATGAGAACTGTCTGTACTCTTTGCTTGGTTTTTCTATAAACCTAAGACTGCTAAAAAAAAATCAAATTTCACAAGTCAACAGATAAGTGTTTTGGTCACCTGATCTATCCCAAGTTCTGTGATAATATGCTTTTTTTTTTCTTTTTTATCCAGGGTGCATTTTATGTTAAACTGAGCAAACGTTTGGTGAGCATCTGCAACG
Organism: Hipposideros armiger; assembly: GCF_001890085.2. Lineage (NCBI taxonomy): Eukaryota > Metazoa > Chordata > Mammalia > Chiroptera > Hipposideridae > Hipposideros > Hipposideros armiger. The sequence goes on from NW_017731687.1 coordinate 78,093, forward strand.
TGTCAGAAATCATGCTTCATTCTAGGTACACAGAGGTCAGGGGAGAGGGCCCGCCCACAGTCCACAGGTGTGCTCAAAGGACAAGTGTGGATGCCAGCAGGGTGGAAGTGAGCTGAAAGAACGAATCCGCAGAGAAATAAAGGGTCTGGTGGAGAAATAAGCAGTCTGGCTTAAATTCGTCCACTGGCCAGACCACCTAGATTCAAAGCCTGGTGCTATCACTTACTTGCTAAGCACTGAAAAATTATCTGACACTCCTATTCCTCAGTTTCCTCTTTTGTCAAGTGGGATAACAATATCTATCTCATAATATTAGAGGAGTAAATGAATTGGTGTAAGGAAAACAATATTCTGACACTTGTTAAAGTGATAAGGCAGGTTTTATTTAGGACGGTTGCAATAGGTGTCAGGACTATGACACTAGGGCAGAGAGATGGGGCTCAGCTCTGGGTGTCTCAACTGCAAAGACAACTGGGAATTTACAGCCAATGAGCAGAGTGAGGATGTCAATGGATGAAAATCACTAAGAGCAGGCATCGAGGGTAGGGGAATTCTTTTTTTTTTTTTTTAATTAGCTTCAGGTGTACAACACAGTGCAAAAGTTATACTTTTTACCCCTCGAAGTGACAACCTCCCTCC
>NW_017731687.1:78954-82998 GCF_001890085.2 Hipposideros armiger
TATACAATATTATACAGCATCAGCTCAGATGTACAGTGCAGTGATCAAGACTCTACCCCATTTATGAAGTGGTCTCCCTAACAAGACATGTGACCACCTGACACCCTACAAAATATTTACAACATCATTAATTATATTCCCCAAATTTAACAGAATTCTTGCTGAAGGCAGGCCAGGATCATCAGACATCAAGTGTGGGAGATGAGGAATTTGATCAGATACCGAGCATGGTCATGTGTTAAGGGTGGAGAGAGAGTCTCACTAACCTGGTTTAGCAGACTTCTTGCTAAAACTGGGCACTGTAGGCCCAGCAAGAACAGGGGCCAAGGTTGAGGCCTAGGCAAGAAAAAGGCTCAGAGACACCTGACTAGAGTTTGGTCAAGGAGAGAGTCCATTGATACATATAAAATACTTATATCAATACCTGTCTTAGTCTGCTTAGTCTGCTCAGGCTGCTATAACAAAATACCATAGCCCTGGTGGCTTAAGCAGCAGACATTTATTTCTCACAGTTCTGGAGGCTGAGAAGTCCAAGAGTAAGGTGCCAAAAGAGTCAATTCCCGCTGAAAGCCCACTTCCTGGCATCTTCAGGCTGTGTGCTTAAATGGCCATTCCTCCGTGCATGCATGTGCAGACGGAGACCTCCCTGTCTTCCTCTTCGAATGAAGGCACTAATCCCATTGTGGGGGGCCCACCCTCATGATCTCATCTAAGCCTAATCACCCCCCAAATGCCCTGCCTCCAAATACCATCACATTGGGGGGGGGTAAGGCTTTAATATATGAATTTGGGGGAGACAGAAACACTGAGCCCATAACACTGGCACATACTGGATATCCAATATTTGTTCTACTGAAACCCAACTCATTCCATTTTTCCCCCAATATAAAATCAATCCATGATTGTTTTTAAAGGTTTGGAAGATTTTAAATATTTAAATATGTTGTTACTTTTTTCATCTTTGAAGAGTTTAATATTGTTTTCTTGACATAGGTGAGCTGTATAGAGGCAGCTCTGTACCTACTGTTTTTGTTTAGTTATTTTAAAAAAATAATTTTTCTATGTTGCACTATGTGCAGAGTGCAGAGTAAATTGACTTAATAAATAACATTTAGATTATTTCCTGCTTTTTCCTAAAACCATACAGCCATAGACATTTTTTATAATAATGCCTGCTCTTAACTTAGGGTTGTTTCCTTAGAGAAGATTATGAGAACAGGTAGTCAAAATCAAATCCCATCGTTGACCTGTCAGTGGAGGAACCTTCATTGTGAGGGTTCATTTCTCATCTCACTGCGCAGTCCAGGAAAAGCAACTGCTCTCTCTGAGTCTCATTTTTCTCATCTGTAAATGGACACACACACAAAAAAAAAACTGACCACTGAACCAAGTTGGCATAAAGCTTAAATGATATAGCATATGAAAAAAAAATCTAGAAATGTACCCAGGGCAAGCAGATGAAATCTAATTTCACTGAACTCATCTACGTGAAACCTGGACATTCCTTCACAACTTTTTCCTAGGATTTCCTTCGTTTGAGCTGGAAGTCCTTCTTGGAGAGGTGCAGTCTGTGTTCAGACCCCTTCACAGGCAGGCTGCTCTGTGTGTCTTCTAGAAAGTCAGCATCCATGGATGAGAAGCAGAAGTTGCCTCTTTTTCCTCTGATAAACAGGGCAGGGGCCGTCCAACAGCTGGAGCTCCTGTGGGGAAGACGGGCTTACCTCCCACTGCACCCTGCCCATTCCAAAAGGGAGCAGCCGAACATAATATAATAGAGCGTTTACAGCCTTTGGGGCCTGAGGACTGTCCAGACTCCAGAACCTGGGCTGCCTAAGGGAGGCAGAGTAGCGGTGTGCCAGACTCACTCTCTCCCACCTTTGAAGGCCACGTGAGTCAGTCCCCAGACTGTGTTGGAGAAGGGTGCCCAGCACCAAAACAGAAACAGCGATTACCTGAAAGCCGCTCTTGGGTGTGCATATTGTCAACATTTTGCATATAATTTAAAGGATTCAAAAACTTCAGAAGCCAATGCATGGATAGGCACCATGTTAAGAAGTCTTATTTTAGATATAATTGTTGATTATTCGAATCAACTTCCAAATTCTACCCTGTCCTGGATAAATGCTAGTTGTATTTATTTAAAATTCAGATAAAGTGCCTATGATGTAGTCATGTTATATGTGCATACACTCATTCACACTTGAGCTTTTTGTTGTTTGTTTCATTTTTGCTTAATTTTTATGGAAAAACACTGTGACAGAAGACAACGCCTTCTTGACAGACCTTTCCCGGAATCTGCCTTCAAGGCTCGAATCCACTAAGTCGCTTTACCGATTGGGTTCTCCATCTGCTGAAGACGAATAACATTCAGGCGGTCGCTGCAGCCCCACTTCCCGCCCGTTGAGGTTAGGACCAAATGTAAAAGTGCTTTAGAAAGATTAGCATGCCATTAAAATGAAAGAAACATTTGTTGCGATAATTTCATTACTCTTGTTTCTGGGAAAATTAGCTCTTACAGCCATAAAATTTAATGTCAAATTCTCAAAACAGAAGAGGCAAACCAATAATAAAAGCATGAACTTTCCACAGTCGCTTAGAGAAGGTGTAAGTGTGTGTGTGTGTGTGTGTGTGTGTGTGTGTGTGTGTTGCTTTGCTGCAGATTCAGAGATAGATGCATGATTCGCCAACAACCTTCCACAGACTTCTAGACCAGACTTCTAGGCCTTTGTAGTCTCAGCCCAGTGACTAGATATGTTGACTCTGTGGTAAACTGACCCCTGCCGTGAGCTCCAACTCACTCACCCATGCCAGGGCTGGCTAGTAGACCAGTTGTTTAAGATCCAAATCTCATAAGATCCTGATTCCATAATATTCACAGAGGTTCTGCTTCCCTGATTGAACTCTAAATGGTGTGTGTATATCCACGCTTGCTGCTTACACAGCCTAATTCTGACTCAGAGACCAGCTCCTCACCATCTTCCAGAGCCAGCCCCCCGCCCCCCAATCTCCCTGACTGTCCTTCGGTGAACAAGGCTATGAGAACATGTTTGCTGTGGTTGACCACAGTGAGCGCTTGCCTTCAGTTTACAGGAAGTGCTCAGCTGTGGTTTTCCTGACCTGAATCAGAGGATCGCCTTTCAGGATCTGCTCTTTCCTTGTACGATGACTTCAACTGAGCCTCCAGGGCCTACGAGAACAAGAGAGGCTTAATGAAAAGTGGGCAAGAAGGTATGAGCGTAATTTATAGCTACAGCAATGATCCCTTCCCCCTGTGGGTTTATGTGGCCACCTCCAGCGTGGAAGAAACTCAGAAGTCAGGAGTTCTAAGATCAAGTACTTACCTGCCACCCCTGCAAGACATGTGCTCACTTCACCTCTCTGAGCCTTATGCCTCCTGACTTTGCAAGATAGTTTAATCAGTTCATGGAGCTGTAGAAATTATCGTCTCTTACAAATAATGACATTCCACATAAATATATAAGGTATGTTATAAATAAAATGTAATATACATGCATATCAAGGTTCAATCAAAGAAGCAGAAACTCTATGAGGATCATGGAACCAGAGTTTATAGGAATTAGACTTTAGACAGCTGATCTACTTGTCAGCCCCGGCATGGGTGAGTGAGTCAGAGCTTGCCAGGAAATCTCCAAGCTAGCACCTCTAGCTGCTGGATTGGGACGTGGAGGAGGCTCGTGTAGTGTGAAAGTCTGAGGAAAGTCCTTAGGTCTTCACAGATCCACCTCTGGGAACTTGCAGCAAAGTATATAGTGGTAGGCAGGGGTCACAATGGTCCGCAGAACCAGTGATCATAGAATGGACTTGGACTCCAACATATATGTTAGAAATGCTATCCGCCCAGAGCCACTGCTGTGCACTAAGTAATCTCTAACAGTGACCTGCTGGCCACAGGAGAAACGCCCAACTCCCTAATATAGCATTCACAATCTTTCTGAGTTCTATAGCATTTCCCTCAAAATCCAGTTTTGGTGGAACTGTCACAAAAAAAGGAATTTTCTAGTTGAGAAAATACTTCCTAACATC
>NW_017731687.1:84565-86183 GCF_001890085.2 Hipposideros armiger
TCTCTCTCTCTCTCTCTCTCTCTCTCTCTCTCACACACACACACACACACACACACACACACACACACACACACACACACACACACCTAGCTAGCTAGGAAGAGAGATTTATTTGAAGCAACCGGTTGACATGATTTTAATTGACTTACATGATTGTGGGGCTGGCTGGGTAAACCCAGAATGTGTGGGGTAGGCTGGCAAATTAGAAACTTAGGCAGGAGTTCATGTTGCAGTTTTGCGGTAGAATTTGTTCTTCCTTAGCGAAACCTCAGTTTTTGCTCTCACGCCCTTCAGCTGACAGGCTGAGGCTCACACACACCACTGATAGTGGTCTGCTTTACTTCAAGTCCACTATTTGTAGGTGTGACCACATCAATGAAGTTTCTTCAAGGCAACACCTAGATTAGTGTTTGATTAAATAACTGAGTACAGAAGCCTAGCCGACTTGTCACATAAAATTAACTGTCACAGAGTCTTACCTGGGAATGTGCCCCAGGTAATTCCTGAGTGGCCTGAGTGCTGGAAACCATCCTCTTCTCTGACCAAGTTTACTGGACTTGCAATGTCACAACTGGGCAAGGCACTGCTGAGAGCCCAAGTGGATCACCTGAGGGTTGTGCTCGAGCAGCCATACCAAGATGGCTGACCAGGGTCACATGGCCCTGCCTAGATGGTGACTCTGTCCTGCTGGATCCTGGACAGAGCATGTAGCTCACCGGGACCTATCTGCTAAGAGTCTTGTCATCTCATCAGGATTGCTTTCACTGTAGAGAGCCACCTTGCCCTAGGTCGTGCACCATCCCAGAGTGATCCACACTCAGTGACTAATTAACGTGGGAATATAAAGGCCTGGTCATCTTGGTCCAACTTGGGACAAGTCTGAAGCGCCTTCCAGCCCACTTCTCTCGTGAGCCCAGTCTCACTGGCCCTGTACAAGCTGCATGGCAGGTCCGCTTCTCTCTCTGCCCAACGCTGCTTCCCTCCCTTCCCCTCCCAGGGCATTGATCTTGGGGTCACCATTCCTTAATAAATATCCTGCACTCTAGACTCTGTCTCAGGCTCCACTTCCTGGGAACCCAATTTGCAGCCAAGCCTTTCTATAAATGGGCAATCCGTCTTGGGTGGGACTAGAGCTTGAGTTGAAAGTAGATTTCTACTGCCAGAATATGTTTGAAATAGTCTTTCTTCTCATAGCAGAGAATAAGGCCTGTAGAAAGAAGGGTCTGTGAGACCAGGAGAAAGAGAAATGAGAAGAACTACAGCGTCTGGGAAACGGGGGAGGAGGAGCCACACTTGGCTGAACCAGGAGGTTGGAGCTTGCCCTCCACTGAGCATATCGGAGGGATCAAACTTCTGGGCAGTGTCACAGACAAGTGGCGCTGACAGGGGCAGCAAGCAGGTGCGGGCGCAAAGGCAAAGGGATGTCCTGCCAAGGTCACACGGGATGGGAACCAGGCTCACAAGAGCTTGATGCAGACCAGTGTGGGACAGGAAGGACTGCCTCAACAGGATTTTTTATTTTATTTATTATTATTTTTAAAGATTTTATTGGGGAATTGGGGGAGGGGAACAGACAAGTTGCTGTCCTTTTGTTCTTCAGTCTAGTTGTGGAGGACGT
>NW_017731687.1:86388-108219 GCF_001890085.2 Hipposideros armiger
TAGAGGGCGCAGTGTCACTGGCCCTCATGTGGGATCTGAACCAGGGCCCTGCTGCTCAGAGCTGGCGTCCCAAGCCAATTCTTAACCAACTTGCCACTCAGCCAGCCCTGAGCACTAACAACTAAACATTAACAATTACATATATCAAAAAGTCTTGTCCGATTGCTATGTTAAGTACTCTTTCATGATCCCATATTATCAGAGCAATACCCTATGTTAGCAGTCATGGCAGTTTTTTAATTGCCTTTTTACTTTGTTTGTTTGTTAGGATGTGGTGGGAAGTCCCTTCCTGGGCAACGTGGAAACGCCTAGGCCCAGAAACACCAGCAGAGTCATGGGGAGATTACACAGTGAGGTTCAGTTGGCCGCAGAAATGTGTCCCCCATCCTCACTGCCACCTCACAATACCAGGTGCTTCTCCACCATTGTTCTTAAGCAGGAAGCACTCTCAGGCCAGAAAGAAAAGTTCCTCTGTCAGGTTCCATCTCAGTCAAGCTGCCTGGACCCCTAAGACCCAGCTCTCCTGAGCATGGCAGCTCTTTACAATAACATATGAAACGATCTTCCCTATCTGGCCCTTATCCCCTCCCCAGCAAGACACACCAGCACAGAGGCAGACTTGCCACCTTGATTGCTCTGGTAGGTTCTAGCATCTACTGGAAACTATGTGGACAGCCAGCGGTTACTTCTGACTGTTGGTGAGAAGGCCAGCCTCAGGTCCCCTGGCTTCCACCCTCCCCAACCCAGCCATAGAACAGATGAAGAGGAGGATAGCACGTGTACGGGACAGAAATGCAAAAGGAGGCCTGGGGAAAAGCAGACACCTAGGGAAGAGAGAGGACGCGGGTTTGGGGTAGTGGAGGTTCAAAAGACCCGAATACTGTGTGACAGGAGAGGTGTAGAGTAGAAGGTAGAAGGTGCGTGTGTAAGGCTAGTGGCCACACAGGAAAGATGCCCTAAGGACCAGGCTCGGCGGGAATGCCTGGGGACCAGCTCCTCATGCTCTAGGGCCATGGCATATGCTCCACCCTCTCCCTACCTCTCAGCCCCCTCTCTGTTTGGGGTCTCTCTCTGCAGCAGGATGACACAGCGGTAAGCAATCAGGGCTCCAGAGTCAGACTGCCTAAGTTCCATCCACTCTGCCACACGGGCTGGGTAATCTTATGCAAGGTAGTTAAAGTCTCAGGGTCTCAATTTCCTCATTTGCAAGTGGGGATAATAATACAGAATAATCGTACAGGGCTATTGTAAAGATTAAATAAAATGTTATACATAAGGCACTTAAAGCAGTGCTTGGCATATAGAAAGTTCAAGTTCTCAGTGATGTGGGTTATCTATCTATCTGTCTATCTATCATCTATCTACCATCTATCTACCTTTGATCAAGTCAAACCTCCTTCAAAATTAGATATGTGTATGTTTTCTCCTCTCTCTTATCCACACTGAACATAAATATAAGTATCACCCAGAGAGATCACCTCACCATTTCAATAATGACTGAGTTCTTCTAACCAGCGTGCCCAACCCACCCACCCTCAGTGTGACCCAGGTAACTTGATTACATATGATAGTGTTGGAAAATCCCCTTAATTCTCTGGGCTATAACAGTCTATCTATAAAGCCCAGAGTTTGAAATAAATGGGTCTTAAAAGCCCCTTTCAATTTAAAATTCTCTGATTCTGTTTTTCCTTCCTTCTCTATCAAATGTATCAGTCATTAATAAATTGATATTAGTTAAAACATCAATTGAATAGAGCTTGACAAACAGAAATAGACTAATTCCATGAAACCAGGTCTGTGTTATCAAAATCCTAATTCTGTGACATTCAGTGACTACCAAGACACCAATTTTCCACACTTTTTTCACTACCATGACAGCCTGAACAGTGATTCCTGGTGCCAAGTTTAGTCAGCCTGGAGGTCTACAAATGTCTTGGTCTTCCCAAAGCCCCCTTGGTTAGGGTCACTGAAATCTTCGTCCCAAATCCAGGAAGAGTATGATATATTATAGAAATATTTGAAACCACACAAGGAGAGACAGAGGAAAAATTTTACCAGCACACTCATTCCTTGTGGCATGATAATTGTTTCACTGGGTCTGTTCACCCTGGAGAAGTGATTTTCTAACTGTGGGATATTTGGGAAAGGAGTGGGGATGATGTGGAGGGGTGAGGGGTGGAGGGGATCAGTACATCGAACTCTCACCCACTCCTGGCTTAAGTCCATAAATTCAGTTCTATTGCTGTTTGTTTTCTTTGCTTATTGTTTGGGCTTCTCTGTGAAAAAAAGTCCTTTGAACAAAGGCTTTTGGAGTTAAAAATTTGAAAAACTCTTGCCCTGGAGAATATTTCTACAGATACAATCCTCATGACAAACCCATGTAGGAGTTATTAATATTATCTGATGTTACCAACAGAGGTCTGCAAACCTCAGAGTGATGGGAAAACTTGCCCACTAATAAGTCACAGAGCAGAGACTCAAAGCCAGGTTATCTGATCATAAATGCATTTATTCTTTCCACTACATCTCAGAGACGTCTTTGAAGTTTTATAGGAGCAGAAAGTTCTGGACTTCATAGAATTGTATGTTTTCCAACTTTATTCAAGATAAGTTCAGACGATTTTTTAATAATTCCCTTCTCTAATAATAACTATCATTTTTATGCAATTATTATGTGTCAGACATTGTGCTCTGGTCTTAACATAAATTAACTTATTTGGAATTATTTAATCTGCCACCAAAAATGTATATGTTAAGTGACATTATTAGCCTCTTTTTACAGATGAGGAAAATGAAACTCAGGGAGGTAAAGACACTTGTCCAAGTTCAAACAGCTTGTTAGAGACTGGTCCAGAGGTTGGTCCTAAGCAATCTCACTAATTAGAGCTTATACATCACTAGATGGGATATAGTTGAGTTTATGTCCCAGGAATTCTGAGATTAATAAGACATTGTCCATTGTCCATATGAAATGTAGATCACCTGTAGGCACATGGCCTCTACAAAAAGGGTTGGTGTAAAAGTGGCTGCACTGTCCCAATAAATATTGGTATGCAAATCAATGAGTTTAGAAATACAAATGTACTTGACGTTAGTTTTAAGTAGGGTATAAGTTCTTTAAGAACTGCCTAAAATTGCAGTCTTTCTTACATTTTTAGGAAGATAATTTATGCTAGCTTCAGGATGGTTATTGAGAAAATCTTAGAGAATCTACCCCATGACAGAGGGAATGCATAAATCATGGCGAACATAAAGGCAAAAAAATATAATACTGGAGCACTCGTTCTCAGACGTGATGGGGTTCTGCATGCCAAGGCCTCTCTGGGAACTTGAGTGAAGAAATCTGAATATTAAAGAGATGAATTATTCTTCTAGGCCCATGGTTTATGAATGCATGTGCACTGCTTTCCAAGAGTTCAGTTACCGAGAGCATAAAATTCAACTCTTAGCACTCTTCCTCCACTGTTCATGATGCCCAAGACCAGAGTCTGTTTAGAAAAACTTTGCAGGGTGATATATTTTCCACATTTCAACTTCCATGCTTGTGTAAAATAGTTCCCTGGTAAGACAGCAAAACATGAGTTTGGCTTTAAAGCATCCTCAATGTAAAATTAGAACCCCAATTTGAAAGAGAAAAGAGAACTTGAACAGATGTTGCAGTTGGAGGCTTCTGGAGGTGAGTCATGGCCAGGCAGTTAGTGGTAGAATGTTCCTTATCGTTGAAACTGTCAAAACAGGCTTTCAGTGCACACGAGGTAAAATGCAACCCTCCAGAGAGAAATCTTCATCATTATAAAATCTAATCTCCTCATTTCAGCCCCAGAATCTTGCATTGCCTGATTGTGTAACACCAAGGTACAGGCAAGAAGGAAGTCGCAGTTTAGTGTTCACTGTGTTTGGTCTGGCTGGCATCTTCTTTTTACCTACTCAGTTTCTGAAAATGGTGAGAATACAGACAGATTGAATTATTGGTGATTTAGAAGGGTAGGCAGAGAGAGACAGCAATAAGAAGAAAGGAAAACATAGAGACTAGAACTGAGGGCATATAAACCTTTGTGTTGGAAATTTCCTGAGCTTCCGTTTTTCTTTGTTTAAATCTGTAAATCTTGAGGATAATGGTAATTACCACCTGGAGTTGTTGTAAGACAAAAGAAAATATGAAACATCTCTACCAAAGTTGATTTATAACTATAAAGCACCATGCAATTATTGACCATGCTGTATTCTTTATATTTTGTTTTTGAGTATAAGACAAAATGACCCATAGAATAAGCAAAACGGGTGAAATAATATGCTGGTGCCACCCATGGCAAGGCGGCGATGTGTGAAGGAAAATGATGGAGTTTGGTTTGGAGAGTGTGGACCCTAGCCTGCCTCTACCCCTCATGAAGACACAATGAGTTGATAGATGTAAACTATATTTGCAAGAGTGTCTGGCTATTGTCATATCAGCAAAGGTTAGTTAAAGTTGGCAAGCCTTTTAGCTTTCTGAGCCTCTATAAAACATAGATCAGTACTCCTGCTTCCCAGGCTACTGAAGAAGGATTAATTATAGTGGTATATAAGGATGGAAATTATGACTTATTTACAAATTAGCTTCTACTATGACTTTTGGTTGGCGTCTGTGTTTTTATACCGAAGTTGAAAGGAATAATTCATACCAAATATATCATCAGAGAACTTGAGGGTATGGAAATAACTGTATTCTTTTCAGGAACATGAAATCAATGTTAAATTAAGAATTTAGCTTTTGTCCTAATTTGGGAGTGACATGATCAGCTTTGAGAAATATGAAGACTGTTTTGGAAAAGTTTGAAGATTTGTTTAAAGGAATGGACAGAGGCTCTAATTGTCAGATTAGATCCACAAAGGCCTGCACTCAGAGGCTGGTGGTGACAATTAAAATAAACAAACAAAAAAAGGATTATGTTTAAGAGAATTGATAAGATTTGTCACTTAACACAACAGACTTCAGTAGCCAACAGCATGTGATTCCAAAGATCTGAAAATTGAGGTCTCACGTTAATCATGCTTTATGCTTCTACTGTACTTTTGTTTCCCCTACATTTTCAGATCAATTTTCTTGAACTAAAGCCAAATGAATGAAGTACCGCCTTCATTTTGTGTCCACTGTGGAATGGCATGGTGTCACAAACCTTGACATGGTGGGAATAGCATTTTATTTGTCATGAATTTGACCTGGGGTTTGACTCCCAGCTGGGAATCTCATTTTGTGCTTAATCTTAGGGAACTTTTTTAATCTCTCTGAACTTCCATAGAAATTATTATCATAATCATCACAGTCTCCTCCTAGGACTGCTCTGAGGTTTCAATGAGACAGTGCATGAAAAACACCTAGACCTGGGCCTACACATAGTAGGCCCTTTATAAACGTTAGCTCTCTTCCTTTCCAAATACACCAAAAGTAGTTCTATAGTCATACTCACAAATTCTTAGATTTGAATAGGCTTTGTCATAAAACCTTGTAAAATCAACAAACTCTCTTGTTACATGAACTAGTAAGTAGATGTGTGACTTGCTCAAGGTCATACTCAATTTGTAGCTGAAACATGACTAGTAGACCTAATCTCCAGGCTTCTAATTCACAAGCATTCCCCAAGCCCGGATATGACCTATTTCTTGGTTGTTTCACTGGAGATACATATCTGTGCCCTCAAGGGGCTTAGATTCTAATAAGACAAAGGCAAGAACAACCTAGATCCCCATCTATATTCAAAGTACCAAGAAGCAGCTGATGGTTAAATGCTCCCGAGGTACCATCTTCCTTCTGCATGTGTGAATGGAGTTGTCATTTGCTTAGTAACTGAACAGGCTGACAGCATGCCACATACAAGACACTCTGCTAAGCACTATACAAAGAAGAAATTAAAATTCAGCCCAGGAGAGAAGAGACGCACCATCAGCTGTAGAGTAAGTCAGAGCACGGATTTCAACATCACGAAAACCAGAGTTCAAATCTCACTTCTGCGACTTATTGTGCGTTCTGTTGGCGGGTTCCTCACTGCCCTAGGCCTTTGTTAATTTTCTATATTGTGGAAAGAATTGTACTCAGTCCTCAGATATGTCACGAACACTAAATGCTATAATGTAAAAGTTGGACTCAGTCAGTTATCTAAGTTCTCGGTCAATGACTCAATCAGTGGTGACTATTGTTAATAGCCATTGTTAATTATTAAAAGGTAAAAGCAAAGTGTTATGTGGTTAACCTCCTAAATTAAGGGTTGACAAACTTATCCTGTGAATGGCTAGATAGTAAATACTTTCAGCCTTGTGAACTGTAGGGTGTGTCCCAGCTCCTCAATTCCCCTGCTTAGCCTGCAAACAGCCACAGGCTATATGGAAATGGTTCGGCGTGGCTGTGCTGCCATAACTATAGACACAGGAGGCCAGTCTGCCGGCCACATTTTGCCAGCCCCTGCTCTGACTGGAAAATTGTGGAAGCTTGAAGAACAGCAATGATTGGAGGCTTAAAGAAACTATAAGATTTTAGCAGATGGGCTGGGCGAGTGGTTCAGCTGGTTAAGAGCTCGCATGGGACGCCAGCTCTGAGCAGCAGGGCTGCGGTTCGGATCCCCCATTGAGGGCCAGTGACGCTGCGCCCTCTACAGCTAAGATGGTGAACAACAGCTTGTCCTGGGGCTGGGTTGCTGTGAGTCGCTGGTGACAGTGTAGACTGCAGCGGGGCTGCAGTGGGCTGCCGTGAGCTATGTGAGTGGCTGGCAGCCAGCGTGAGCGGCCGGCAGCCTGTGTGAGCTGCCGTGAGCTGCTGTGAGCAGCTGATCAATGACCGGCGACCGATCTGCCTCAGTCGGGAAGAGCACAATGATCATATGAACATGGGCCAGTGAAGCGAAGTCCTCCACAGCTAGACTGAAGAACAAAAACAGCAATTTGCCTACCTGTCTGTTCCCCTTCCCCAATTGCCCAATGCTGTTCCCCTCCCCACAAATTCCCCAATAAAATCTTTAAAAAAACAGAAAAAGATTTTAGCAGACCCACTTCATGGACAGTGTAGGGGCTTGACCACTGTACTGTACACCTGAAGCTGACATTGAATAATATTGTATGTCAACTATAATTATATATATATATATATATATATGTATGATATTGCGGGGGGGGCAGGGGAGTTGTCACTTTGTGAGGGGTAAAAAGTACAACTAAGCACTGTTTTGTACACCTGAAACTAATATATGTATATATATATATATATATATATATATATAAGATTTTAGCAGACAGATGGCAAAGCAGTGGAAGAAATTGCACAAACAGAGGCAAGAATGGGGAGTGGTTTGGAGAAAGTCTGGTGTTTGCTTGAGCCTCAACTCTCCCGTGCAGCACTCCGTAAACACTCAGTTCAAGCTGGGGCATATAGGACACCTTCGACGAAAGGAAGCATGGAATACCAGAGCCAAGGGCACCCTGGAACTCTAATGATTCAGTGCCCTTTATTATATCCTCAGTGAATGACGACAGTTGAACAGGGAACTGCTGTGATTGATAAAGTGCTTTCCTGCTAGGGGAGTGCAATGGCGGAAGACACAAGTGACAAGGTAACACATTTAATTGGAGGAGGGCAGAAGGAGCTGGAGTGGAGGATAGCGCTCTCTGCTAAGTCGGGCGTATCAGACGTAAATGTGGAATATTGAACAATGGAAGAAGAGCTAGTTTGGGGAGCTGAACATGACATTGCAAAGCGAACCAGGGGGCTTTGGGCAAACCACTAAGCCTGTGTGAGAAACGGATTTGATCTCTGAGCCCTTTTAGGTCCAGAGATGAATGCTATCAGATTAAACTTGGTAGTGGGAAGACACTGTTATTCTGAGTCTCTGATACTCAGCAGCCAGACAAAGCCCAATATATTAACTGGTAGTAATGGACAGTAAAATCGCCTGTCCTATGTGAAAACTCCTTCCTCATCTCTGCCTTTCTTTCACTTTTTCCTCTTTCCCTTGATTGTTTTGTTTCATTGCTTTAGTGTCCTGTGGAACATATATACTCTGGCAGGACACTCTCAATAATGGTGTTTGAGTGGATTTTCCAAAACATTGATACCTTCATATCTATCCCCTGAATTAAACAATATCAACCACGTACAAAGGCTGTCATGTAATGTCCTCCATATAAAGCCCATGCTAGTCAGTCTGGCATACAATTCTCTCCTTGTCTGGCTCTCACATGCCTTTCTAACTTTAGATTCCACCCTACACCTCGAGTCCAGGTATATGAACCACAGAGTTTCCAAAATGTGCCAAACTGCTTTACGTTGCTGACCTTTTGCTCACACTGTTTCCCTCTACTGGGGTTGCATAAAAACCCAACCTCCCTTTCCCATCTGGATTGTGAACAACTAGGGAGATAAGGCAAAGAAGAAATGCGGAAGCAAAGACAATGTTTATTACAGACGGGTCCAGGATGGAAGACACATCCTGACGTAGATTAGTCAAGTGGACTTCATAACAGCACACTCTGGATCTGGGGAGACGGACCCACTCCGACTCAGGCAGCGCTCAACGGGGGCAGGCCTCCCCTGTCTCCGATACCTTAGCTGAGCTGAGCATCCCAGGTTATTCCTTCAAATACGGCTCAGCCAGGTAAGTCCTCTCACCATCTCATAGGCTAAAGAGGCAGAAGAGGCCCAGAGTTTCACTAGCGGAGCTGCTTTTACAGCGTGGAAATATTGGCAGTGAGGGGCAAGTGTCCCTCACTAACTCCACTATTGAGAATGCTTTCTTAGGGCCGGCCAAGTGGCTCGGTTGGTTAAGAGCTCGCTCAAGAGCTTGAGCTCTGAGCAACAGCAGTTCGAGTCCCAGCCCGAGCTGAGCAGCCGCTGAGCTGCCGACAGGTGGCGGATGGCTCAGCTAAAAAAAAAAAAAGAGAATGCCTTCTTCTCCCCATAGTAAACACTTGTTTCCATCAAGTCTCTGCCCAGCTTTCACCAACAAAGAGTCCTCCAGGTGGACAAAGAGTCCCCCTTTGACCTTGTGTCTGAAGACCTAAACAAAGACAGCCCCGTGTGTACACCTCTATCTCCCCAAAGACTCAGGGCCTTGAGGGCTGTGTGAAAATAGTAGTTTTAAGCTACTCCACAGCTCTTTACCATTCTTGTTGCAAGAGGGCCTCAGTTTTTCCTTGAGGGCCCTCCCTTCCCAATTTACACCAGTTCAATCAGGCTGCCAGTCTAGAAGCCATTCCAGGGATGGTGAGCATGAAGCCCTAGGTGGAATGACAGATAACGAAATGAGGAGCATTGATTCATCCAGGTGTGATGCCATAAATAGCGTGTCCATTTGTTTTCCTGCTTAGGGCTGTGGTTTCTGTCTGTGTAGATTGTTTCCAAAAATGGCCAAAATTATGTTCCTCTGCACTGTGACTTTACTGTTGGTGACACCTATTTCTCTACTCCTCACCTTGACCCTGGGCTGGCCTAGGTACTTACTTTGGCTAATAGATGGGGTGGAGGTAGTGTTGTACCAGGTCTGAATGCTGGGCTGGCAGAGGCCGCCCACTCTTCTGTTCATTTTCCTGGACCCTTCCACCTTGAGCAAGCGCCAGCATCCCCCTGTGGATGAAAGACCATGTGGGGGAGAATCTGCCTATTTCTCCCAGGAAAAACCCTTCAAGTATAAGAGGACCCAGTCAAGGTCCAGCAAGCCCCCAGCCGACCAGCTGCTGACCTCAGATGCCTGGATAATAATACAAGTCTGTCCACCACCACAAGCGAAGTCGGGCTAGACCAGACAACCACCTCAGCCAAACTGCAAACGGGATCTAAGAAACAACTATTGTTTTAAGCCATCAATGTTTGCAATGGTTCCTTGTAAAACAAAGGCTAACTTTCCCCCCAGTTTTATTTAGATATAATTGATATATAATGTTGTGTAAGTTTAAGGTATAAAACATAATGATTTGATATTGGTGCTTAGAAATGGCTTTGGGATAAGGTGTCAAGCAGAGATTGGAAAAATGAACTGTTT
The DNA here is from genome assembly GCF_001890085.2 of Hipposideros armiger. Classification (NCBI taxonomy): domain Eukaryota; kingdom Metazoa; phylum Chordata; class Mammalia; order Chiroptera; family Hipposideridae; genus Hipposideros; species Hipposideros armiger. The sequence goes on from NW_017731687.1 coordinate 96,390, forward strand.
GTGGAAGATGAAAAAGGCTTGTTGGTCAGCTTTTTCTTCCATTCAATGAGCTACTCCAAAGCCATCCAACATTATCTTCCTTTTTCTTTGCTTATACTCAATCTGAGTTGCTGTATGTTGCTTGAGACAAGAGAAACCTACCTGCAACAGTCTAAAAGAAGAGAAGAGGGAAAAAAAAATGGAGGGAAGAGAAAAAAGGAGGAAGGCTAATAAGCTCTTAAATAAACCCTCATCTGCAAAAAAAAAAAAAATCAGACCTCCACATTTAAAAGAAAATGCATTTTCCAAACACCAGAGTATATGTGAATCAACTGAAACACTAGTGATTATCCAACTTAAGAAAAAAAATCTGTTCGGATGTTGTGTTTATTCAGACTTTATTGTTATGTAACACACACACACACACACACACACACGCAGTTACAGATGGCTAACCCCTCTGGTCAGAGGGCATCAAAAATCACAAGCAAATACATATTGAAAGTTTCTGATTTACGTAGGAGAATTTCTGCAAACAATTCACTGTTGCTGATTAAGTCACTGCAAACAGATTATGTTCTGTTGGCAAAAGGGGGAATAAAGTAAAACCTATTTCAGCTTCCTAAAGCATTTATGCTGGATGCACCTTAAACCAAGGTATTTGCTAGATAAGCAGACCCCACATCGTGTTCAGAAAGAAACTTTGAATCTGCAAAATCACAGAATATTTCTGATTTTTTTCTCTTTCATACCAAAAGTGAAAAAGTGGAGCAAATTCTTTGTGTCTATCAAATAATTTTCAAATAGTTTATACAACAAACCAGATAATAGAAAATTAACTGGTCTGGCCTTCTCTTAATTATTAATTCATTTAACAAATATTTATTACTCCGACTCTGATTATGTTGCTATACTTCAAAAACACTGTAACTTAAATGGCTCCCTAGTGCCTAAAGAATTGTGTAAATCTAATTCTAATGATTACATTACTAATTATCATGGCTGGGAACAACCATGGACCATCCAAGATGTTCTGATATCGCCAGCAGAGAACTGGTTACACCTAGGCTCCATTCATAGATTTCTGGGTCCATGTTCCAGCTTGCCACTCACCAGCTGTATTATCATTAGGCAAATTACTCATCCACACATAGGTTGGTTTTTCTGTAAAAGAAAATAGGAGTAATGCTATCTCATCATATGTTGTGAAGGTTAAACAAGTAAATGCATGCAAAGTGCTGAGACCATTACCTGACATGTAATAACTGCCAAATAAGTGTTAGCTACTGTCATTAGCTATAATCATAATCATTACAGCCCTTGATTATGTCACATTTCACACTATTTTATGAGCACTTATATCTCATCTATTTCTCGGATCAGTCCTGTGATATATATCATCATCCTTACTTGATGGATTTGAAACGAAGACTAAGGTTAGTGAAATAATTTCCCCAAGGTCATTGTAGCAAGAAAAAGGTCAGGGTCAAGCCCAGGCCTGTTGGACTTCAAATCTATCCCCATCCTCTACACCCTGCCCCATTCATTGCTTTCTAAGGGTGTCTACCCATTTCCTCTTTACCTCCCTTCCCCTGACTCCTCTCTGCTCTGTCTAAATCCCCGCTGTGCTCAGCACTAGTGGGACGTGAGCATTGTTCTCTTCTAATATGTTGACCTGGCATGATTCCTAACCCACGGCTATTGTGAGGGGAGAAGTTCAATGCCATGACTGCCCACTTGGAAAGCATCAGCCTGCCTGGGTTAATGTCCAGCTCCAATGCTTACAACTAGGTTAACTTGAATTATTGTGTTGAAATGTCCTCATTAGTAAAACAATGGCTACCCAATAAGCTGCCCTGGGCATTAAATGAAGAAACCAGAGTTAAACACAGTGTTAGGCATGGAGTAAGCCTTGAATAAAGGTCAGCACGAGAGGCTGATAAGTGGGACCCCTTCTGTCCCTCACGGGCAGAATCCCCCAAGACCACAACAAGAGGTGCCTACCAGCCAAATCCAAAATATGGGCTGGGCTTTTATATTCTACAAAATTGTACAATTCAGATTGCCCATCAGCCATCTCAAAAGAATAAAGGATTTGAGTGGAAGACAAGGTAGAAAAGGTTTCCTTTTAAGGGAATGTCTATAATCTCTCTGCCGCTTTACAAAACCTAACAGGAAGAGGGAGGTACTTGCCTTTCACCTCAAACCAAGGGAAAGGGGCTTCAGAGGAGCACTGCGCTTGCTTGTGTGTTATGGGATTTGGGAAACAATTTGCTTGGGAAAGACTCAAATTGGGAAAGCCAGAAGCACTCGTATCTACCTCAGATATCCCGGCAGGAAGGAGATGGAGTCCCAGCATGGGGCAAGTCGGGTTTTCCAGGGGACCAGATGTGTACTCAGAGTGGGAACCAGCCTGGAGGCTTTGTGGGGTGTGCTGTGGGAAGCCCAGGGGAGCAGAAGGAGAAGTTGGAAGTGGCTACTAGAGGTGCGGCATCACCTGTGTTAAGGGGCCTGTGGATAGAGGCCTCTAGCAGGAAGACCTCTGAAATATGCCCTGAAAAGGGACCATAGGAACAATAAACAGGGGGCACCTGTGCATGTGTAGCAGGACACTGTCCTCCTCCCACCCTTGACTGTGAAAGGATCAGAAATCTGGTCTGTAGACCAGGGAGAGCAGGGTGGAGACACAGACAAGACCCTCACTACCCGGGAGCCACTGAGGCTTCCAAGCCTGAAGGTAGCCTGACTCGGGGCAGGGGAGGAGCTATAAATTAGAATAAGGCTTGAGTTTTGATGACTGCAATGGCCTGGATATTAACGCTATGGAAAAGGATCTGCACTTCGACTTCACAGAACCCCAGGGTGTTTGGGAACAGCTGAGACTTGGTCCAGGGGAGGGAAGCGTAGGCCCAAGTAAGAGGAAATACTCCCCTCCTATCAGGTGAAGAAGTCAATGAATTTCAAACTTCCGGAAACTTTCGGCCCCTTTCTCAGTGGAGGGGTAGTAACTTCTCCCAGGGGTACATTTGCAAAGATAAATTGGGCATCCCCTCACCCCTTCCTCTTGGAAGCAAGCTCTGCAGAGGGCGCTCCAGGTAGTGAGTCTTACCTGGGCAGCGCCCCACCCCCACCCCTCCTGGGTACACGGGGGCTGGGCTGGCAGACCCGCGACAGTTGGGGAAGTCTGTTTCCACGTTGAATTCATTTTTCAGCTGTGTTTGGCTCTTACATCCAGCTAAGTCCTACAGTTAGCCTTCTGCAGCACGAAGGTCCCATATTAATTTCCATGTGTCTACTCTCTGTCGTCTCAAATTGTTCAGAGCTCACACAGGGAAGAGAGGAGAGGCATTGGGTCTCCTGAATATGCTAACAGCCCACAGAGTGAGCTTAATGGGGAGAAGTGATAAAGACTAAAGCTAGTCTGATTGCAGCCAGCCTAGTCTGGCATCATTGAGTAAATGATTGCATTTGCTACTGTAACTATCACTGCTTGTATTAAAACTTATGGGATCCTGAATGCACCCATTCCTTCCCCATATCTGTGTGTTTGCTAAGCGTGTTTCCCAACTCTGTCCTGCTCCCTCTTCTGGATTCAGTCCAATGGCTGCCTGCTCTACAAAGCCTGTCCTAGCTCACTCCGTGCTGTGCCCGGATTCCGTGATGTTCCTATACTCATTCTACCCAGGAGACTGTGGAGATGGCCCTGACGGTCCCAGAAACCTGAAACACGTAATTCTCTATTAAACACTCAACTGGCTCAGCCCAGACCCACCTCATCTGTGGTCCCACAGCATTGATCTCAAATATAAGAGGTGTTCAGTGTCTGCTGAAATTAACAGAAATGATAGTGATTCCGTATCAAAGTGGGGCTTGGCAGAGGGACATACATAGCTGCAGGGTTCAGACAGACCTCGCTTAAACTTCTAGACTTTTCTCTGCCTATTCCTTGCTTTTCTTGAGCTGCACTGTTACCCTGTGGGCCTCAGGGTCCATCCTCACGGTTACAAAGCAAATGAAGTGCTTTGTGTTAAACATCTAAGGCTGTGCCTGGCCTCGGCACTCAATAAAAACTATTTCCATTTCCATTTTGATTGAGGGGAAAAAAATCAGAGAAAGGCATCATTATTATCTTACTGGTTCTTTGACACGAATGTCAACCCAAAGGGTGTTTAATCGACAGCCATTTGAGCCTTGAACTATCAGAGAAATCTTTGAAAGGACATGAGGGTAGGGACATAATACCCTTTCTTCCCAAGGTGAGCTAACCCACCACCAAAGGGAGAAACTAGGCAAAAAGCAAAATAGTACTTGAGCCTGTGCTGAACTGGTCTAGACTCTTAGGTCAAACAGAGCCTGTGGACTCAGGTCAGCTTACCTGTTCTTGCTATACAGTTAGAACACTGACGATCACAATATCACACGGCTTCACAGGATTTCATGAGCATGTGAGGATATAATACACAAAACATGTTTAGGCCCCCCAAAATGTGTCTGTTGTTGTTGTTAACATCAGTATTATCACAGGGATGCCTCAGGTCATCCCTATGAGTTAGGCTAAGTCTCTTTGGCTTATTTTAATCTTTGTTATACTTGTATCATTTTTATTGTGCTTTTATTTCTTAACTATTAAATGGTCATTTGAATGGGGAAATTAAATCAAAAGCCTCCACAACAGATGACTCGGGTCCCTTTTGCTCTCCTAATAAAATGAAAAGGCAGACTCTGCAGTGGCCCTCAGTGTGGCCCAGGGCGTGTCAGTCTCACTCAGTCCCCATCTTCCACACGCATGAGTTCATAGTAACAGCTTACGATGCTGGAACAATGCATGGAATTACAAAGTTCTACGTAAAATAAAGAGCTGGTGTGTTTAGGTGGGGACCGTGGAATCCTGTGGCTTTAGAGTCCTGTCCTTCCACCCGCCTCACTCCACTCCACCCCGTCCCACCCCACACACACACTTCTATACTGACCATGTCTGTGCATTCTACATGGGTTTTCTCATTTGCAAACCAGGAAAGAGTAACAGTTACCTTGCAGGGTGGTGATGAGAATGAAAAGAAATCATACATATGACAGCACTGGTTAAATTCTTAGGTGCTACATAAAAATAGCATATGTTACCATTGTAAAGCCTTGCCCTGGCTTCTTCATAAAGAACCAGAGAAGGTGTATGGGGTGGTGAAAAGGCCACTTGGAAGCAAAGACTTTGAGTGTAACCCCGATTTCATCACTAGGGAAGTCTGTGTCCACCTTGTCGGTGAAATAAATTCCCATATAACAACCAGGAGACTAACATGCTACTACAGGAAGAAGAATACGTTATTTCTATGGTCCACTCAAACTCTGAGGCTGCGTGATTTCTAGGTACCTGCTACCGGCTTATAAATAAAATAGAATCTAATACTTTCATAGTCATTGATTCCACCACCATTAATGAGATAGAGCAGTGCAGCGTAGCAGGAAACAGCAACCAAAGCCAGGAAACTCTGGTTTAAATCCTGGTTGCTCAGCAAGTTAATTGACCTTGGGGAAAGTCATTACATTTTCACAGCCTCAATTGTCTCACTTATAAAATGGGATAATACAAACCTCATGGGACTCTTAAGAGGGGTGAAAAGTATATAAGACAGTGCATTCTAGTTCGTTTGCTCTGCCCTTTGAAAGCTATCCAGTGGGCATATGGCAAATGCAATCCTGAACCCCCTTGGTTCTGCCTGGCTGGGGCCACTGGAAGTCAGGGACCCAGTAAAGATCTCTGGGCGTCCAGGATGAAGCCAAGCCCCTTTGTGTTTAATGTGGATGATGGGCGTTGAGCTACTGGCTAAGTTAGAAAAGACCCTTGTCTGGGCCACAGAGAATTGCAGACACATTTTGTAATCGGTGTTGCCAGACGCCTACAAGCAAATGCTCCTGAAGCAGCACGGGCGATTCTCGCTGGAGGACATACTCCTTCAGTCCCCACCGGAAGCCAGCTTTCCCTGGGCTGTACTGGGAGGAGGGGAAACACCATATCTTTCTGGAGGGGGCTCCGGCCTTTCCCCTCTTTGAAGCCTGGGAGCATGAAGTTTGAGAAGCGAGTCCATCTGAACAGTTCAGTCTGGTCCTTTGACCACCCTGAGAGCCGCAGGCTCAGAGCACGGGGGGCTCACCCTCCATACTGCATGAGCCTCACGTGGAATTCCCATTGATCTCTGAGCCGAGGGTCTTCAGAGTAGGGGTGGGGGTCCAGTGCATATGCAAGGCAGCCCACTGGGACGCAGCAAGAAACTAGTAGGTCTTGGAGTTATGCCTAGTTCTCGGTCATCCAGTGTTTAGTTTGAGTTCTGTCGTGTGACTAATAGCAGAGTAGTGCATCAATATAATTTATAAATAAATAAAGTTCTATGTTACAGTTGTGTTTTAATTCCTATTGTATGCAGAAACAAATAATATGTAAACTACTACAATATCCTTAGGCCGCGTGCTCTTTAGAAGCCAAGATGAGGACATTCATCTTTGCATCCCAAGCTTCTGGTACAATGTCTGACAGTCTAGAAAGGGTGGAGGAATAAGTGAAATGCACACGTATATTTATTGGGCACATACAATGGAAAAAGTTCCATTACAGGCACTTACCATTCAGAGACTTATAATCTTGTGGGGAAAACAACCGCGTACACATCCAACCAGAAGACGATGTGATAAGTGCTTTATGTGAATTATAATTATAAGGATCGGGTGGTAAAGAGGGCACGATTCATTTTATTAAGGTCAAGAGCAAGACTGGGCTAGCTTCCTCCTGGAGGGGGAAGTTGCACTGAGCCTTAAAGGGTATGAGTAGAAATCTTTCCAGTCTTTGGGGAAAAGGGGAGAATGGATTGGGAAAATGGGTCATTCCCAGTAACTTCTGGTAAACAGCATGGGGTTGAGCACATTGAGACGTCTGTATAGAGTCACCATTCCTAAACATGTATTTGTTAGGATTACTTTAGTTATTACTAATAAAGTATCTAAATTGACTAAGAAATAATAATTTTTAACTCATGATACTTTGAACCCTAAATATTGGGAGGGTTTTAGGTACAGTTTGGCTCAGAGGCTCACGATATTGTCACGATCCTAGCTTCACTGCCCTTAGAAACTCTGCCCTCTGCTTCCTCCTGTGGTGTCATCCGCAGACTGGCTTCCCGCCAGAGCTGGCAATGGGAATATCAGACCTCAGATCTACAAGCCAACAACCTTCAGAGGCAGACAGGGCCCCTCTGTCCCAGAAGATGAAGCAAGAGTTGCAACGCTGAGCCTCGTTGCATTAGGTTAGGTCACAATTCTGTTCCTGAATCAAATGGCAGCCAAACACAGGCCTGCCCCCCAGAGACAGGTGGGGAGTCGGCCTCTCCAAGGCCGTGTGAGTCTCCTGTAGAAATCACAGTGTGTTAAGTACAGAAAATGGGAAAACTAATACTGGAACTGGAGCAACCAACAGATGTCTTCTACACATGGTGCAGCCCTGCTTAGTGTTTGGGGAAAAGTACATGCATCAATTTTGCCCACTGTGAAGGCAAATTAGCTTGATTTTTTTTTTAATCTCCTGAAATTTCTCACCCAGTTTTCTCCACTCCACTCTATTTGCCTCAATCACTGAAATCAAACATTTTCAGTGGAGACATCCCAGCTATCGTTTACCAGTTTGGTGAGGGAGAACTGGGCTTTCTTTGTTTTTGCTTCTCTCCTTTTTTTCTTTTAACTTTTTAGAAACTTAAAACTTAAGTAACTAAATCACACTCAAAGCCACTGTTTTTATTCTCAGCCTTCCACGTCTGGTTATGTATTTGTTATCTTTTCCTCCGAGAAATAGATACTGGCTTTATCTTGTATAAAACTAGCCTACAGTTCCTGGATAAAGTACGAGCATATAATAACCATTCTGTTAGACAGAGATTGGCTTAAAAGACACTGGTACTTTCTGAAGAAATGAAAAACATCCCCCGAAAGGAATCCAGGCCTAGCAATCTTCTCCACAGCAGAGGCTGCACCCATTCATAGGGTGTGTTCTTGTCCTCAAGCCAATTCTCGCCCTTGTATGTGAGTCTGCTCATCATGAAAGAATCTCTCAGTTTCCACTTCGAAGACTCTTGTGGTATGTCACAGCACGAGCTTTCTCCTTTATTCTATTCTCTTCTTCACCCAAGATTGCTTGACATTCAATAAATATTAAATGTAGCCATAATAATGATAACTGTGTAAATAAATAAAAAGAAGTAACCTTTTTAATCCTTTCCAGACTGACTGCACTTATAACTTCATGTCTCAGGGTCAAGTGGAATGCCTTTGGCCTCTTCATAGGTTAAGTCATACTCCATTTTTCAAAGTCAAAGGAGAAAGCTCTAGTGGAGTGAGATCATCCCTGAATGGACACAGAGCTCATTCAGACACCATGTCAAGAGTCTTCTTGCAGGTGAAAACAGCATCTGTGGCATCTGTAGTTTCCAGGTGGAATTGAGTCTTGTCTCTTGTACAAACCTCTATTAAAGGAGCACTTAACTCATGGACAGCACTGGCTTGAGTATCTGTCACTGGGCTGTGAGTTTTTTCACAGTAGCCACAGTTTATACATGTGTACATCTCTGTTCCAGGCACAGAACCTGACACAAAGTAGGTGTTCATTAAATGCTTGTTAATACATAAATGAGTTTTTAAAAATTATTTACCTTCTCAAATATGGACAATCTGCACATATACTCTCAGTTGGAGAGAGGATGCTAAATGAACACTACCATGCTTTGAGCACAATTTAAGGCAGAAATTACAAATCACTTTCACCCTGCACACCAAGCCCTGGGTTTAAGGGTACTATGAGCATGATTGATTAATGATGTCTGCCACAGACACAGACTAGAGGAATGGAAGCACTGTGCCGCAGAGCTGCCATCCAGACTCAGAGGCATTCCTACCCAAGCAGAGGGATATGCTTTGCAGAGAAGAGGGCAAAATGCCCCACCGGTGTATCTGAGTAAATCACAGAAGCTTAGCAATGACTCCATGAAAGAATAATTGTGCAGATTGTGTCTGTTGGTAACTTGCTTACAATTATTTTTAAATGAATGGGCTAAGTCTTTCTGCAAATGTTCGATGTGTTCAAACAAACACATGGCCCACAATTATTTGAGAATTTTTAGAATCTGTCCACAAGTACAACCCCCAACCAAACAATTCTTGGAGTTCCACCATTATGGGTGCACTTAGTTTTATCAGTTAAAGAACAGACCTCAGTTGAAATGAAATAGGCCAGGTTAAGCAAGTCCCAAACTCTGCTTGGCACAAAAGACAAACTCCAACATTAACCCAAAATCACCCCAACCCCACTTCATTACTTGCTAGTATATCACCTCTCCTAGGTGTAGTCTCTGACCTGGTGACGCTGTAGATATCTTCCACTTGCCCATCCAGACCCACTCTGCTCTTGATGTGGAAAGCTGGCCTCTTGGGTAATATCAGCTGTCTCCTGTGCCCTTTGACCTCTGATGAAGCCCCAACAGGAGACTGAAGGGAAGGAAGAGAGATCGGTCCGGGTATTTCTTCTATTGGATTTCTTCCACCAAGGTTGCTTCAGCATAGTCGTGTGCTCTGCCCGTTCACTGAGGCTTGCTCTGTACATGAACTCGCTCTGGTCTTCCAGATTCCAGCAAGCTCTCCCTCCCTCATCCCTTCAGGCCTGGGACGGTAACAGGGTCACTGCAGCTAGCTTGGGTCTTGTCACTGTCCTTTGTGGTTCCCAACACCACATACTCACCATAAATTAGTCTCCTTGTAATTAAACCCTGCATGAATTACCCTCATTTCCCTATGCCATCTCTCACTCTGGCCCCTGGCAGTGATGGTGTTTCTCCTGGCAAGCCCATGCCTCACCCTGCCCCACCATGATTTTGAACATCAGTCCTCCACCAGCCTTAGAGTCCTCTGGCTTATGTGTCTCCCAGCGATTTGGGTGGGAAATGTCTGCTTCTGTCCACTGTAGAACCCCATGGCATTCAGTAGTCCCCCATTATCCCTGGGAGACATGTTCCAAGACCCCCATTGGATGCCTGAAACGGTTGATTGTACCAAACTTTATATATACTGTTTTTTTTCCTATATATACATACCAATGATAAAGTTTAATTTATAAATGGAGTACAGTAAGAGATTGACCACTATAACAATAAAATAGAACAATTGTAACAATATACTGCAACCAAACTTACATGAAGGTGGTCTGTCTCTCACTCTGATAACCGATCTGATAACCGAGACGGCTACTCAGAGACTGAGGGGCAGGGAGAATCTACAGCATGGACACACTGGACGAAGGGATGAGTCACATCCGTTGAAGGGCAGGTGGGACAGTGCCAGTCTTCTTCACACTACTCAGAAGCGCACACAAGTTAGAACTTATGAATTGTTTATTTCTATAATTTTCCATTTAATATCATTGGTATAATACTAGCATTTTCTATGTCAAATGGAAGATTCTTTAAAATATATATATTAAGCATCAATTAGAAAACCAATTGTCCTAAAGCTAGTAGGGAAAAAAATACTTAAAAGAATATGTTTCACCTTTATTTACACACCCATATGTACAAGGCACTGGGTGAGGAGAATGAGTTACAAAGGTGACTTAAGGTGTTATTCCTATACTTCAGTAACTTGTTTTGCAATCAAATAAACAAGCAACAACACTCAACGCTCTCATCTCGTAAGTTCATCAAGAGGCTATTAGATGCCACTGTGTTTCCCTATTTTTAAAGCTCTTAATAACTCTGAAAGTTCTATATCACTATTCCCATTTTAAATATGAAATGGAGGAGAGTTAGAGGGGCCACATACCTTGACCAGGGCTGCATGTCTTGTAAGATGCGGGCAGATAGACAGACGCATCAGAGTGAACCTACCAAGTTGGGGCAACAGGTTCTTGTCCTCTGTAAAGGATGCCCCTTGCATCAAACAGCTGCCTTCTAAGGTGATCAAGGTCCCACCGCGTTTCATCTCAGAGCTGTTTCACCCTCCAGCTCAGCAGTTTCCAGCTGGAGGTGATTTTGCCTCCTTCCCCCAGGGGACATTTGACAGTGTCTGGAGACAAGTTTGCTTGTCACCGCTGGGAGAGAGAGTCTACTGACCAAGCCAGGGATGCTGCTAAACATCCTTTAATACAGGGGACTGTCCCCCACTGCAAGGGACACTGACCCACATGTCTTCGGTGCTGAGGCTGAAACACATATTGCCTGGTCCTGGTGGTCTATCGTCCCCCAGCCCATCAGCTGCCCTGACTCCAAACTGCACTCCTCATTCTTGCTGCCAGTTTTGGGGTTTCAGGGTTTCCGCTTGGTCATTTATTTGCCCAAACTCTTTACATGTTCTGAGCCTCGTCACTTAGGAACACACTCAACCTGTCTGCACTTTACGTCATCATCTTTGGAGGTTTCTTATGAAAATTAAATGAGATAACGTGGAGGCAGCTTTGTCACTTTCACCTCCAAGTGCTTTGAGCAAAGACATTTGCCGCAGTCCTGACAAGCACGAGAGTGAAGGCATCTCTTCTTACTCACGGTTAATGAGACTAAACATGTTTAAACAGCCGATTCTCATTACACAAATCAAAACGCTCGCCCAACCTCTTCTATAAATGCTCTGCAAAGGGTCTCATGCTCAGTCAACAGTGTTTGTGTTTTCCGTCTTAAAATAAAGGTCCCAGCCTAGAGAATCTGAGAGGCTTTTTATTTTCCTCTCCTTTTTTTAATAGCCATGTTTCCAGCTGGTTTTATTTCAGACTGTGCTTTTGATCTCTTTTCAGTTCTGGGCCTGGGCCCAACTTGGCTGTCAATATTTCAAAGGC
>NW_017731687.1:110804-112215 GCF_001890085.2 Hipposideros armiger
AATTGTTGGTTGCTCCAGGAAAAAAGATATGTCTGCTCTTACTGTTCCACCTGGATCAAATGCAGCAGTCTCTCCAATGTGACTTTGAAGTGCAGTTAAATTATATTACTTTCAGCCATAAGTCTGAGCCTTGATTTCCATTCAGATCAAACCAAGAAAGCCAGGAGCTAGTGACAGAAAAGCATGGGTAACTTAAGAGGGTAATAGAACGGGATTGTTTGTGAAAATTTGCTTTATGCATGCTTCTGCCTCATTCACCAGAATATCTTAAGCCAGTTATTATATAGTATTCTGGTGCAAAATTGCCCTTAGATATTAGAGAAATCCATAAGACTTAGCTTTCTCCCTTGGACACTCTTTCTATTATCATTTTCTCAATGTTGATCTTTCCTTTCACCTCTCTTATTACTTTTATTTTTGCTGTTGTTATTGGTTTTGTTTTCTTTCCATTTCTTGGTGATTTGACATCTGGCACTACCAGTCTTCCCTTCTTTACCACACTCCCTGCTTCTAATTTTATTTCTTCTCATATCAATAAAAGGTTACCGGGGAAATCATAAAAGCAAACTGGTAGGTAATATAAGGTTTGATTTAACAAAACAACATTTATAACCTTTTGTTCCTGAGTCGTAAAGTAGCTCAATATTTCTCCTATGAAATAAAGTACATTGGCGTGACAGTCCGTGCAAGAAATGTTCACTGATATCTAGGTTGGGAACTATGACCCCTGTGGCTGAAACAGTGTATTGCAGTGAAGAAGGCACTAGATTTAGAGCGGAAGGCCTTGCTTTTCATTCTGAGTCTCATTTACCAGCTATAAAACCGTCTGCAAAGTGCTCAGTGCTGTTGACGCTCATTTCCTTCATTGCATTAGGAATGGTTATTTCCATCTTACAGGCTTTAGTGAGAATGTATTTATCCTTTGTAAAACATTTATTGAAAGTTCCTAGGCATTGTGCTACTGGTTGGAATAAATTATGAAATGAGAGAACATGTGTGACAGTAGGGCAGAAAAGGCATGCAGTAAAATAGAAGAGCAAGGTTGAGTGGCAGGCCGGCGGAAGGAGTGATTACTTCTACAACAGTCGAAGAGAGTTAGAAATTCTACAGGAAAAAGGCGATTGTATAAAGCAGGACCTTGAAGAATGGGATAGGACTTTGATTTCCTAAAAAGAATATAAAGGCATGCATGTACTTGAGATATATTTATTGAGCAATTACTATGTTCCAGTGTTCTAGATGCCATGAATATAGTCATTAACAAAAGAGTGTAGGGCCAGCCAAGTGGCTCAGTTGATTAGGAGCTCGCTCAAGAGTGCGAACTCTGAGCAACAGCAGTTCAATGCCCGGCCTGAGCTGAGCTGCCACTGAGCTGCCAACACGTGCAGGATGGCTCAGCTAAAAAAAAAAA
>NW_017731687.1:113335-115887 GCF_001890085.2 Hipposideros armiger
GTTAAGTATTTCATGGCGTTCAGACGTGCTTTTTGTTTCTCCAAAGTGCTTCTTACATATATTCTTTCATTTTATGCCCATGCTACCTTCCTAAGGTAAGCACCTCTATTAAGACTTTAGAGATGAGCTGCAAAGCTGTCACTTGAACAAGGACACTTAGAAGTCAATGCAAAACTGATGGCTAGTATGCATACACACTTAAAGTAACTGGTAAATGTTTTTAAATAATTATTCATAGCATCCCCTTCATCCTTTCTTCTCTCTACAAAGCCAAAGCTCATGGTAGTTAGCCAAAGGGGACACACGCATCAATTCTATAAATTTTGCAAGTTCTCTACGACTTTCCACACAGAGACCAGTGGTAAACGTTGCAATTGAGGCCACCATGAAGGTTCCTTTGCCCTGTCCCTCCCGGACACTTGAGGCTGGATCTGGCTGTTTCCTCAGTCCTGTGGGCATGGAAGGCCGCCAGGGTGGGCGGTCTGCTCGGGAACACACACCTGCTGCTGGGAGGCAGGCCCTGGCTCTCTGCAGGTGCACTAGCTCCTCCGAGGGTGTGAGGAAGAGAGTGGAGAGAGAGGCCAGAAACGGCGCCCCCTCACTTATCCCCCCCCAGAGGAACAGGGGATGTTCCCTTCTCTTTGATAGCATGGAGAGAACAGTTAAGGAGTTCTGGTCTCATGATGGGCCTTACTATCAGGCGAAGACTTTATACTCCAACTCAGTGGCAAAGATGACTTCTAGCTGGGGAAGTCCGCATTTCCATAACACTGTAGGACACTTCATAGTACCCCGGTGGGCAAAGGACAGCTATGGCACTTCTTAAGTCTAATGACAACGGAGCCGAAGCCAAAAGGCTCTATATGAAAAAGAGTTTGAATTATTACCAGGCCAACACTGAGCACAGCAACATTCCAACAAAACAAAGAGTGCACACATTGCCATGACCCTTTTATAATAGCTTTTATTCTTCTAGAGAAATCACAGTTTTCAGCCTCATAATATCTTCATGTCAATTCTGACTCTGCCACTGACGCATCAGGTGATCTTGAGGAAGGCCTGCAGCTTCCTGACCCTCAGCTTCATCGTCTGATAAGGACTGAAACTCGTCCTAAATAGACGGCAGCCCACGTGTAGGGTGATCCCCAGTCCAGGGCGCCCAGGTCAAACCCAGGGAGTTATGCTTTGTTGCCTCCGCTTAATCCTCATGTCCTTTGACTCTCAAAGATGCCCTGATTTCATCCATAAACGTATATGATCACCCAGTTCATATGTGACCATATGAAAGCAACACATAACGTGTAATTAAACTTACACATTCATGTAAGTTGCCGTTATGGGGAAGATGGCCCCTAAGCAGAATTAATATGAAGGATGCGTTTGTGTTGTTGGCTTCCAGACAGCAGCCGGCCTGGGAATTTGTAGCATGAGTTAATAAAGGGCTGAAATGTATGAGTGAGTGGGTGGGCGAGTGTATGAACTGTGTAGCCAGGGAGCAGGAGGCATTCTTGAAATCAAGTGAATGTTTTCAGGTACTTAGCATATCACAGATGGATTTTTCCATTGGAAAAAAAATAGGAGACACAGTAGGAGCTAAGAACAGACAGAACACCAACAATATGCCAGGTACAATCATTTGATTTCTCTCTCCATATAAATTTAAATGTAATTCTTACCACAGCCTTATGAAGTAAGCATTGATATGCCCACTGGACAACTGGAAAGCAGGCATTCATATACTGATCGGACAATTATGGGGCCGATCGGACACTTGGTAGAATAACTTGCCCAACTTCACAATGGAGTGAGCTTTTTGATCCCTTTCTTCCCAAAGCCGTGCTCTTTTTTCACACCCCTTCACCCTTGACATGGTCTATGAATTCACAGGGAGATAGATAAATGAGAAAATAGAATGGGAGCCAGGAGTGAAACTCACATCCCATCTCTGCTCCTTCAAAGCCCTCTGAGGTCTGTCATGACCAGGGGGTGAGCGAGAGCTTCGGATGATGTCATCAGGGAGGACCAAGCCCAACAAGGCTAAAGAGGAGCTGGCTCCGGGAAACGGGCTGCCTAAGCCCAGCACTCCTGAAACCCAGTAAAGGTGCAGCCTCCCAGCACACCGAAGTATAGAAAAGACAGCTTTTAGGAGCAGCCAATGGCCCAACTGCACCACACAGGACGGAGGGCTAGTAGTGGTAAAGACATAGGCATCCACATTTGCACCGCCCCCCTCCCCGCCCTCTCCGCCATTTAAATAGAAAGTCCAAAAAACAGCAAAAGGTTATTGCTTATGACAACCAAGACTTCAGCCCGTTTCCTTATGATTCCACCCCCATGGTGGCTGCCACCCCTCTCCCCTGCCGAACCACCGCTGAGCTAGGCGGCTCTGTGTTTCTGCCAAGGCTGCTGGGAAGAGAAGGGATGACGAGGCAGACTGCATTTCAACTTTCGACTTTCCCTGCCTCCCTGACCCGGCACCTTTTAAGGTGGCTTTCTACAGGAAAAGCAACTGCAGGGAGAAAACCCAAGCGCGCGGCGGTCACACAGCACCC
>NW_017731687.1:122052-128599 GCF_001890085.2 Hipposideros armiger
TTTCTTGTACATTATCGGAAAGATAACAAAAGAAATGACAGAAGAGACACGATTTCAACCCAGAGACAAGTACTAGCATTTCAATATTCTTTTTCTGACTTATTTTTCTGTGACCATATTTACTTACAGATATAAAACCTGACATTTTTGAATTATATATATTCTGATATTTTCTCTTAACATTGATTTATGAATATTTTAGATTATCATTAAATATCTTTAAAACATTATTTTAAATCACTGCAGAATATCCTATCAGATGAAAAGACAATAATTTACTCAACTATTTCTCTATTGTGCATTGAGTTTAATGCTTCAATGATCACAGTTACTCCAGAGAGTGTGTAATGTTGGGTCTCGTTATAGCACAGATGGCAAGTGCACCAGGTGACTTAGGGGCTAAGAGTTACCTCTGCAGCCAGCCACCTGCGTTTAACTTCAGCTGAACCATTTGCTTACCCATGACCTCAGGCAAGCTGCTTAACACCCTGTGCTTCGGTTTCCTCATCTCTTTATTATCCTCAATAATAAAAGTCCTTGCTTCATAGGCTTACTGGGGAGATTGAGTTAACATCTGCAAATGCTTAGCCAGCACCTGGCGAGTTGAGCTGTTTTTATGGATGTAATTAAGGATCTCAAGAAGAAGGATTTAGAGTGGGCCCTAAATGCAGTGACAGCTGTCCTTTAAGAGAATAGCAGGAGATTTGATTGAAACACAAAGAAGAAGGTGAAGTGATGTCCCACGTGAAGCTGGAGGCCAACATGAGAGTGATGGGGCCACAAGCCGAGGATGCCAGGAGCCACCGGAAGCTGGAAGAGGCTGAAAGCATCCTCCCAACGAGCCTTCAGAAGGAGGTGGCCCTTCTGACACCTTGAGTTTGGACTCCTGGCCTCCAAAACTGGGAGAGAATAGATTTCTGTTGTTTTAAGCTCCCTGACAACCTCAGTTTGTTACAGCAGCCACAGTGGAACTGACACACTGTCTGGTAAAGAGCCCATGGGCCCACATGATTGGCCCTGTTTCTTCATGTCACAGTCCTTACACGGGCAGTGCTGGGGGGATGGGTCGTCACAGAGATCAGTGTCAGGAAGCCCACTCGCCGACTGGTACATGTCACTTTCTTCGGTATTAAAAGAGACCTTTGCACCACTGTATGTCTAACTCCGTGTCTCGCCTTAGTGTTTAGAAGTCAGCAGCAAGTCTGGTAGCTACAGTAAACTTTCCTTATTGTTTTCTTTAAACTCATCTCTTCTATCTGCTCTTAGGAGAAAAGTGAAATTCTTTCATGCAGGGATCTGGACCTGTATAACTGCTCCCATACATACTACTATTTTGTACCATTTCATATTTTTTTCATCTTACCTTTGGATGATTTCTGGAAGTTACTGCCCTGTCTCATGTTCCTCTGGTCTCAGCGTTCAATGGCGGATGCTTGCCTGTGGCTTGTATTTTGAGTTTACTCTCTCTTCACATCTCAAGGCTGACCCAATGCTGTGTTCGATTTGCACACTTTGGGCTTGAACCAGCAGCGCCTCGCCCTTCCTGAGCCTGCGTCATCCTGCTTGCAGACCAGGCTCCTCGTCCCCGTCTCCACAATTAACTCGCAATTGTGTGTTAATAACTGTATAATGATGAGTGATGTCACAACTCTGATGTGGATTCTCATCCCATGAGATAGCACATAAAATATGGAGTGATGTTTGTATTAAAATTTTGTGCACTGTAATTTATATGCTATTTCTCCAATCCAATCAGTATTTTTTCCATACACAAAATTGGGTCTTTCCTGACTGACCCATGCTTGCAACACCATTGTCCTTGTCACTACTTGTTAACTAAGTCATGTGATGCTTCATAATGATTCTATAGTTTTGATTATTATTTGATCAGCTAAATTATAAAAACCTGGAAGTCTGTGGCCCTCAAACCTTAGCTGGGTGGAACTTTGCCCAGACCTCTAGGCTTCAGAGTGTCCCTTAATGCATGCGTGCACACGTGCACACACACACACACACACACACACACACACACACACACACACAATTATTATTTGGGAGTAACAGAAATGCCTCTTTCACTTGCAGTCAGGTGCTTCATGCTGACATAGCACAACATTTACCCATAAATGTCCTTTCTAAATATTCTCACTATTAAGGCCCCAAGGAAATGCATCCCCTACCTCCTGTCCTCGTCCTTGAAGAAGAGATGGCTGCATCCGAATGGCTTGGTTTGTGGGTTATACCAACTGCTGGCTTGGACATGGATGCTGCTTCCAAATCCTGGGGAGATTGAGGCAGAGGAAGTCCTAAAAAAAGACAGATTAACTAATTTATCACACTCTTCCTTTCAGATGGTATGAATACACTAAATAACTGTCTACTGAGGAAAAGTTTTGCAGTAAAGACAAGAATCCATTTTGTTTTAATTCCTGGTCCAGAGACATGGAAGAAGTAAGCTGAGACTATAACATTTAAATGGTTCATTTTTTTTTATTTCTAACTTTTAAAAATTTAGACATGTTACCATATGTGAGCCTNTAAAGATCAATGCACAGTATGATGATTATACTTAATGATATGGCATTGAATACTGAAAATTTGCTAAGAGATTTCAGTTGCTCTCACTACACACACACACACACACACACACACACACACACACACAAGAAACAATGTGAAAAAATTATGTTAATTAATTTTACTGTAATAATTATTTAACTATGTATACGTATGTCAAATTGTCATATTTTCCACCTTAAGTATATAAAATTTATATTTTAAAAATGAAATAAAATAAAATATATTTACATTTTTTCCCAAGTGATTGTTGCAGATATAAAGAAATACATCTGATTTTTGTGTATTGACTTTGTACTCTGAGACCTTTCTTAAACGACCTATTAGGTCAGAGTTTTTGTAGTTTCCTTTGGATTTTGTAAGTACACAATGAGGTCATCAAAGACAGTTTTGTTTCTCTTATTCCAATCTTTATTGTTTTTTTTTCTCTATTGCACTGGCTAGGACCTCCAGTACAAATATTACTTGTAATGAATATTTGGTGATGAATTCCATCGATTTTTATTTTTCCAACAATGTCTTTTTCATACATTTTTAAAACTGAATTTTGTCTTGACATAGAATTACAGTTTGAAAGTTTTGTTGTTGTTTTTTCAGTACTTTAAAGTTGTCATTCCACTGTCGTCTGCCTCACATTGTTTCTCATGAGAAATTAGCCATTATTATCATTGATGTTCCCCTGTTTTTGAGGTGCATTTTCCCCCTCTGGCCGATTTTAGGAATTTCTTTTTATCCTGGCTTTTAGCCATTTGACAATGATATGCCTTAGTGTTGTTTGTATTGATTTGTTTGGGACGCACTGAGATTCGCAGAGAGAATTTACATCATTTCTAATGCTCACCTCTTTGGACCCAGGCTGGCAATTGTAACAAGAAGAGATAGAAATGAGTGGGTTCAGGAGGGGATGGTACGCCTAGTTATGTTCATTGCTGAGCACCTGAGTAAGGATTTACTGCTGGGATGTCTGGCATGAGTCTCTGGTCTAGAGAGCCATGTTGTGGTTCTAGGCTCAAAGAGGCCCTTTCTACAACCACTCCATCCTTGGGTTTCCATAAGAATCCTCTTGAGCCATCTTGAATACTTTTAAACCTTGCAACACAGAGTGTGCAAGACAGAAGGAGCTCAGTCAAGATTTGTCTATGCCGTCTGTTACTAGAGGCACAAAGCACGAAGTTTAAGGGGTCCTGCTCTTTTCCCCTTTGACAGCATTCCAATCTCTGTTCTCCTCTGGGGTCACAGGGCCTTCCCTACAGGTGAAGGAAGGCAGGGACTGATAGCTGCCCATGGTGTGGTATTGATGGCAGTGACGAGGATCAAGGAGGTGTGGGCAGCACAGGAGAACCTGTGCTCCATCTGGCTTGGGGTTCAGACGTCATAAACTGGCACCAGTCATTGATAGCTTCTTTAGAAATAACAGAAGGACAAAATAGATGTTTTATCCATCAGGAATATGAGGGGATGGTACGTAGGATAGGTAAATGCTGCTAAAGGAAGCTTACAGTGTCATTTGAAACATACAACAGCCATTAAAATAGAAAAGATAAGCATGAATAGACCCATTTTATAGATGACACAAGATGAAGACTACAGAAGTGAATTGACAGCCAGTAAACTGTCAATTACTGGGATTAAAATACAGGCCTAAAATAAAAAGAGAGTCAGGAGACAAGAAAGAGGAGGAGATGAAAACAAAGTCTTCGTACCTTCATATCATACATATGCTTTTCTCAAATCCTTCTTAGCTGGCTTTCGGCTGGAACCAAGAATATATAATCGATCCATGAGGGCTTCATTGAGCTAAGAGGTTATTCCTCCCCTCCCACCCCCAAAAACTTATATGCGTGCTATGATTGTTTAAAAAAAAAAAAAAGAAGAATCCTCTGTGCCTGGAATTGCAATCGCCTCCAAACCCCTTGTCTTCGTAGCACACACGCCTGGGAAATCTGTCCTCAAACTCTCAGGTCACTCTAGCTGCTTTTGGAGTGGATCCAATCATTTGGTAACTACCAAGAAGCCCAACAGAGCGAAAAGTTCAAAGCTACTTCCTGTTAATTAGCACAGGCAGTTTCCAGGGCCCCAGCTGTGCAATTCATTTTCATGTGCAGTATCCCCAATTAGGCCAACTCTGTCTGAAATTTCTGGAGCCACAACTTGGTAACCAGTGGAGAGATGCACCAAGCTAACGTAAGGCCAAGGTAGATTTTCTTGAGCAGCTCCCCCAAGACAGCACTTCAAAATCACTTACCAAAGTAAAAACAATTTCATATACATTATGAAAATCAATATTCAGTCCTGAAGAGAGATGTTTGAAACCTGGCCATTTCTCTTAATGTTACAACCTACAGGAAAGATCATTAGGTTCTTNGAGGCAGACTGCATTTCAACTTTCGACTTTCCCTGCCTCCCTGACCCGGCACCTTTTAAGGTGGCTTTCTACAGGAAAAGCAACTGCAGGGAGAAAACCCAAGCGCGCGGCGGTCACACAGCACCCCGGGGGATTGCGCTCTTTTGCTGCTTTTCCCAGGATCTATTCTGAAAGGCGCTTCTCATAACCCTGCTTACCAGGCAGCACATGTATCAGGTGGCCTGGTTGAAACCCCACCTATGTCGTTCTAGTTGATAAGCTTGCATAGATACTTCTGGAAGGTTAGTTACAACCGTAGCATCTCTAGTTCTCCTTGGGGGAAAAAGCAGTGAAATATTCTAAACGCCTGCTCATACCACTGTCATTGGATGTGACTGCTTGCTTTTCTTTCCTTTGCTTGCATGTCATTTCATTATTTTATTTTATATATACCTTTTTATTTTATTTATATATATATATATATATATATATATAATTGAGATGTTAATATTGTCTGAAAAATGCATGGATCTTAAAAGGTAAAATTTGATGCATTTTGACAAATGTGCATTCCTATAACCACAAACAAGATGCAGCGTATTTCTACTACCCCAGAAACTTTAGTCACACCCTTTGCAGTCAAATGTACCAGCCACCCAGCACCCCACCCGGAGCACACCTCCAGAGGAAATTGCTTTTTTGATTTCTATCATTTCTATCATCGTACATTATACCTGTTGTTGAACTTTATACAAAAGGAAACATATAGTAAAAGCCTTTTGAGTCTCCCTTTTTTATTCATCCATTTTGTATGCATTTGTATGGTATGTTTCTCCATTCTTCTATTGATGGACACTTGGATTGCTTCCAGTTTTGTTTTGTTTTCTTATTATGAGTAAAGCTGTAATCAATATTCTTCTATAACTCTCTCTTACCCACATACACGTATGTTTTCATTTCTTTGGGAGAAATATCTAGGGGAGAAATTGATGATTACAGAGTCAGTGTATATTTAACATTATGGAAAACTGCTGTACAGTCTTCTACTGTGTGTCATTTTATTCCCACTAGCAGTGCATCAGAGTCACAATTGCTCTGCCTTCTGTCCGAAATTTGGAATTGTTAATTTTTTCAATTTCAGCCATTCTACTTGGTGTGTAATGATATCCTGTGGCTTCAATTTGTACCTCCCTAACACCTAGCCATCCTGTATATCTTTCCATGTGCCTACTGACCATCCATGTGTCGTCTTTGAGGAAATATCTAAATCTTTTATTATTAATCATTAATAATCATTATTATTAAGATTTTTGTCTTTTTCTTTATGAGCTGGAGAAGTTCTTTATATATTGAGGATAAAAGTGCATGACCAGACAAGTGATTATAAATTATTTATTCCAATCTGTGGTTTGCCTATTCATTTTCAGAGTTGACTTGTGATGATCTAAAGGTTTCATGTTTTATCAAGTCCAGTTTTAGATTAATTTATTTTTTCTCTTGTGGTTATTGCTTCTTGCATTGTAAGAAAACTTTGCCTACATCAAAGGCACAAAGATATTTCCCTGTATCTTCTTCCAGGAACTTTAGAGTATCAGCTTTTACATTTAGGGCTGTCAGTTATCCTAA
>NW_017731687.1:137124-142646 GCF_001890085.2 Hipposideros armiger
GGTGTATCCCAAAAGGTGTCATTTTGCTTGCCTGTAACTAAGAATGCAAATCAAGTTCCTCCTGCAGAAGAGCCCACAAGAGTAACCACAGAGGGAAGACAGTGCAGGGGAAATGGGGAGGCTTCCAGAAGCTCCACATGTGTGAATTTTCACAACCATGTATAAACACCACTGCACAGAGGCCAGGAGCTTGGAGCTACCAAAGCTCAGCAGTCGGAGAATTCCACAAGCACCACATCACTCAAGGGACCAGAAATGAAGCAGCCAGTATTCCCAAGATGGACTAGTGAGGGCGGAGATGATAAAGAAGCAGAACATGGGGACCTGAGAAAGAAGGTGGAGGTTGTATACCTTTGTCAGATCGTGATTCCAGTAGAAATTTATAAATGGTTCCATTCATCATATAGACATGCTAGTGCTCAATGAATACTCATCTCTGAAATTCTACACTGAGAACTGTCTCAGGCATCAGCAAGAAAGAGGCCATGCTGTTGAGAATTTTAGCAAAAATTATGGTGCCTACATAGGGTAATCCAAAAAGATAGTCTTCCTACTGAATGCAAAAGGAGGGGAAAATGAAATGAGAATAAAGCAATTGCATAATGCAAATGTCATTGCCTAAGAGCCTTTAATATGTTATACTGTACAATCACAATAACTCTACGTGAAAGCTGGTATGATTCCCGAGCTGCAAATGAGTAATTTAGGATACGTGGAGTATAATCAATATGCCCAAGAAACTAGTACATGGCCCTTCCAGCTTTCAAATTCAGGATATCTCACCTTAAAGCCCTGATTTTTGCCCTTAGCACTTAACTTCTGGCCCCAGTACTAACACATAGAGTTGACTTAAGACTGTGCGCAGATGACATTAGCTAGTACATCGGCTTTCTATTGCTGCTGTTGCAAATCACCACAAAGTGGAGTAAGCCAACACATACTTGTTATCTTCAAGTCCAAAGTGAGCTACCCAAGCTGCACTTTTTCTGAAGGCTATAAGGAAAAATCTGTTTCCTTGACTTTTCCAGCTTCTAGGAGCCACTTTCATTCCCTGGCTCGTGGCCCCTTCCTCTGTTTTCAATGCCTGTCACGCATCTCTTCTTCCATTATCACCTCTCTTTTTCCTGACTTTGACCCTCCCAAATCCCCCTTCTAAGGACCCTGAGGATTACACTGAGTCAACAGGATAACCTCCCCATCTCAAGATCCTTAAATTACATCTGCAAAGTCCCTTTCACTTTGTAAGGTAATCGCTCACAGGTTCTGGGGATTGGGATGGGGACAAATCTGGAGGGGGCCATTATTCAGCCTACCAGTGCTCCTTATTGATTGACAACGGCAGGCACATCATAGACGTTTTGCCTTTATCGAGTGCAGGCAGAGTTCAGAGCCTGCCATCGACAATGAGGGGTCAGAGTGTCTTCCTGGCTTGCGGCAAAACTGTATTAGCTAAAACCTGGAGTTCTATGATTGCAAACCAAAATGTTCAGGGAATGAACAGGGAGGTCAGTATAAGTAACGACAGGAGACGACAGCCTCTGACACACTCCTGCTTCTCAATGGTCAGAGGCCCTGCCCTCAAGGCCCTGCCTTGGCAGAATCTCCACAGCCAAGTGTCCACACAGGCTCTCTGGGATGGGGACGAGTCTGGAGGAAGCACTTGATCAAGGAAACAGGCACCTCCACCTTGGTAGAAATAGGGAAATTATTTGGCTTCCAAAGTCTATGCAAAATCACATGATCTGTAAAAGTGAAATGACCAAGGAAGTTAAAGGGACTCCCAAGTTCTCGTTCCTTCTGTCACTGTAAGATATGTGTCACTCATTAGCCCTGTAACTAACTGAACTATCCTGGACCTCAGTTTCTTCCTCTGCAAAATGGAAATGGTGATACCCTAGTAACAATTACCAGGATGATTAAGTGATTTACAATTTACACTACAGAGAGCTCACCCCAGTGCTTCGCAAGTAGCTCCAAATAATGATGTTCTCCTCTGTGGGTCAATGTTGTATCCAGTCTGCTTCACAGATTGGTTGTACAACTGCTGGCTCTGTTTCTAGGAGCTTTGCTTTTCCTCCTTGAAGGATGGAATAGTAAGTATTTACCTAACTGGCTTACTGAAATCAGATAATTTACCAGAGCTTCTAATTCAAATGCTATGGCCCATAAACTGCTAGCTTGTGACTCTGGTTTCTGTGACATTTTCAGACTCTGTGTCAAACGCATGAGATCGATTCGACCAATCGATGTTTCAATGTTAATAAATTAACGATGCTGGTGAATGTATGCGTCCAAGCTCAGCTGAGCCCTTAGCTGAGCCCGTGATGCTGGTCCCTGTTCTGCTCTGGGCTTGTCCTCAGGCCTCTGGATCCTGTAATGTTTACTTTCTTGCCTTCACAGTGCAGCCCTGACCCCTCTCCTGCCTCTCTCATTTCCTGTCATCCCGTCTTCAATGCTAAGATTTTAGCTCTTAGTTCACAGGAGCTTGTGAGTCATCTATGTCACATTTACATAACTGAAGGCCCCACCCAAGTGCGTTCTCATCAGAGCTCTCCAGAGCAGAGGAATCCTCCCTCTGCTCTATGGACTCAATGCTGCCTTTCTAGAAGAGGAGGCTGGACTTCCCTCGGGGTTCAGCAGAGCAGCTGTCTTAGATGGGGTTCGCCCAAAAGACTTGGCAACAAGGATAAAAGTAAAAAACACGAGTAGGGGATCAGAAGGGTGAACCTGGAAAAGATAACAGGCAATAAGGGTCTGTTATCACTCTGGACTGCTGGAGAATTCTAGAACGATGTAGAACATGCTTCTCAGAAGTAGCCCACCTGAAAGGCTAGTGAACTGGGGTATTTCTACACAAACTCCGATGGTCTGTTTGAAGACTGCTGGGGGAGTGACATAAATTCCCCAGCCCTTCCAGTCAGTCGCACATGGGCAGAGTGAACTTAGGACTTTGAGAAAAGAAATCAGGGGATGGGAGATGAAAATCTGTCCGTGCAAGGGGGTGTGGGAGGGGCACCGATGGCCCCTGCCCTAGGAGTTAAAAACAGAAAACTGGAACCAGTTAAAACTGAATTCTAAGAAAGAGTGCCTATTTGGTAACTGCCCATTTTTTAGTCAGGTTGTTTGGGGGGTTTTGGTTATTGAGTTGTATGAGTTCTTTATACATTTTCAATATTAAGCCCTTTCCAGGTATGTGGTTTATAAACATCTTCTTCCATTCCATAGGTTGCCTTTTTATTTTGTTGATTATTTCTTTTGCTACGCAGAAACTGTTTAATTGGATGCCGTCCCACTTACTGATTTTTGCTTCTGTTGCTTGTGCTTTTGGTTTCATATAAAAAAAGTGCTGCCAAGACCAATGTCAAGGAGCTTTCTCCCCTATGTTTCTTTCTGTGATTTTTATGGTTTGACGTCTTATGTTAAAGTCCTTAGTCCGATTCAAGTTCATTTTTTTGTGAGTGGTGTATTACATTTTTGCCTCTGGTTATCTAGTTTTCTCAACACCACTTATTGAAGAAACTATCCTTTTCTCATTGCATATTCTTGGCTCCCTTGTCAAATATTAGTTCATCATATATGTGGGGGTTTATGTCTGGACTTTCTATTGTGTTCCATTGGTCTATGTTTATTTACATGCTAGTACCATACTGTTTTAATGACTATAGCTTTGTAGTATAGGTTGAAATCAGGATGTGTGATGACCCCAGCTTTGTTCTTTCTCAGGATTGTTTTAGCTCATCGGAGTTCTTTGTGATTCCATACACATTTTAGGATGTTTTTTCTATTTCTGTGAAAAATGCCACTGGAATTTTGACAGGAGCTGCATTCAATCTATAGATGGCTTTGGGTAGTATAGGCAATTTAACAATATTAATTCTTCCAATTCATGAACATGAAATATCTTTCTATTTGTTTGTGTCTTCTTCAATTTCATCAATATTTTGTAGTTTTCTGTGTACATATTTTTCACCTCCTTGGTTAAATTTATTCCTAAGTATTTTATTGATTTTGGTGCCATTGTGAATGGAATTATTTTACAAATGAAAAGATGCTCTACGTCACTAATCATTATGGAGAGGCAAATCAAAACCACAATCAAATGATATCATCTCATACCTGTAAGAATGGTTATCATAAAAAAAAACAAGAGATAACAAGTGTGGTGAGGATATAGAGAAAAGAGAACTCTTGCACTGTTGGAGGGGAAGTAGGCTGCTATAACCACTATGGAAAACAATGTGGAGGCTCCTCATAAAGTTAAAAATAGAACTACCATATGATCCAGCAAATCCTCTTCTGGGTATACATCCAAAGGAAATAAAAACAAGATATGAAAGAGCTATCTGCATTCCCATGTTTATTGCAGCACTATTTACAGTAGCCAAGATGTGGAAAAAACTGTCAAAAGATGAATGGATAAAGAAGATGTGAGATACATATGTGACAACATGGGTGGACCTTGAGGGGATTAAGCTATGTGAAAGAAGTCAGACAGAGAAAAGCAAATATTGTATAATATCATTTATATGTGAAATCTAAAAAAGCCTAACTCATAGAAACAGAGAGTAGAATGGTAGTTACTAGGGAGTGGGGGTGGGGAAAATGGGAGGAAGTTAGTCAAAGGGTATAAACTTCCAGTTAGAAGATGAATAAATTCTGAGGATATCATACACAGCATTGTCAATATAGTTGACAATACTGTACTATAGATTTGAAAGTCGCTAAGTGAGTAGACCTTAAGTGTTCTCACTGTAAGAAGGAAATGATAATTATGTGACATAACGGAGGTGTTAGCTAACTCTCTAGTGTAACCATATTGCAATATACATCTATCAGATCAACATGTTGTATACTTTAAGCTCAGTGTTACATGTCCATTATATCTCAATAAAACTGGGAACAAAACAGACTCAAGCCTTGTTTCTACCATATTCTGCGTGATTTTAAAGTATTCTACTTCCTTTCTCTAAACCTAATTCCCTTCTAAAAATGAATATTACAATAATAGGTACCTTTTGGTTTTGCTGTAAGGATTAAATAATAGAATTAGTATACTGCCTATTCCATGTAAATGATAGCAGTTATTATTATTATTATTAATATTAAGCCAGTATTAACATAACACAATAGTCTGCACACAGACCTGCTCAATAAATTTACTGAATCTAAATTTATACATACCAAAAATCTATTACAAAAACTCAAAAAGTCATTAACTGAGTTTGCCTTATTTGTATTTTTCCACCACACTACCCACAATGACAGAAAATTACAGATATTATTGAAAATAATGTTTCAAGCATCAGGGACACATTTTAATATATGTTAACAGAATGACTTTGCTTCCTAGCACTCCACAGAAAATAAACTAATTAGGAGGAAGAAAAGAACATAAAAAGAAAAATATTCTTCAAACAAGACATGAAAAGAGAGCTATTCTTCAAATATTTATAGGGCTTTGGCCCCAGAGTCTCCCATGTTTTCATCTCGGTTCAACAGCCGCAGGGAGATGGGGGAGGGTG